>NC_056734.1:226147882-226177882 GCF_019279795.1 Protopterus annectens | reverse complement strand
GTTTATGTTTACGTCCCCCCTCTACGCTTGAAACCATATCTAAAGGGACTGACATGTTAGTTCTCTTATGTGTGGGAGACTCTCCGTGTCCAGTACTGTCATTATCAGTCAAGGAAGAATCTTCCCCTGAAGTGCTAGTATTTGTTCTATCATTATTCTTGAGAATCGACCTTGGTCGTTTCTTGGTCCTAGTCATTGATGTGCCCTGATCAGCATTTGCAAATTTAACATGTCTTTGGACCTCAAAAGGTCGTCCTCTTTCATAATCTAAATTATCTCTGTTGAATTTTCTAATTTTTCTTTGTTTGGTTATTGTCTCATGGTTAGTCAGTTCCTTAGAAAGTTTGTTGACATGCTGCTGAAAAGTGGGAAGTGATTCAAATTTTTTACATTGGTCACACAAGATTTTAACTTCTTGGATATTAATGTCAACCATTCTGCCATAATATTTTGCAAGTAAATTGACAAATAGCATGGATGCCTGTTGTAAGGCTTCTCTCCATTCTAAATTGAGTCTGTCCTCAAGCCTGCCTACTAAGGGTTGTAACCGAACCCTAAGTCCTCTTGGGGCAATATTCTTGTTTAAATAGGCATTGAATAATTTAAGATGCCAAATATTAGATCTTAAATTTTTTAGACCCTTAGTAAGGGACTGAAATGCCAAATCAGTATCTAAAGGTAGATGTTGTCCAGACTCAGAAGGGTTACTGCCTGGCGAAGACCCAATGCCAAAAACTGCGATGTCTTCCCGATCGGCACATAAACCCGATAATATTTTATCCAAATCCATGCTGCCAATGTAAATTTAAACAAAACCAGGACAACAACCAATATAATCCACACCAAACCCACAAAAATAGTGCAAATGCTGAACAGAGCACAACAATGATGAAGGGACTAATAAAAATGTATAGATATCAGTCAAGAATATCTAACAGTCTAAATACTGCACAATGGTAAAAGAGAATCAAACAAAAAACAATAATGACAGTAGTGTAGCAAATAAGCAATCCGAATAGGTCATAGGGAATATAAAATTGGTCTCTTCAGATAATTATTGTCTATCATTCTACTCATAAACAAAAATAGAGAATGATTGAACTTAAGCTCTCTAAGAAGTGTCACTTGGTGTGCTAAGACAAAAAATATTTATATATATATGTATAAAGAGCTATTTCTTGTCCACTAGTAAACCGAAGGTATGAAAATAGTGCCCTCAAAAAGATACGAAAAATGGTATTACTATAAAATGGACTGAATATAGGCCCAGAATACCCGCCCAGATCATGCAAATAATATAATCACTATAACATAAATGTGAACTTGTCATTGATGTCTATATTAATTTCAAATAGTTCACATTAGTGTATAAGATCTGGCTTTGTGACCTAATATACAGATATAGAACATAAAGACATACAAAAATGTGCCCCCTTGAGATAAGAATAAGTAAAGGGAAAACATATGCAAATATGCAAATCTGAAAATGATCTGTGGTTGTTAAGCTGTATTCAAAATTATTTGTCTCCCTGTCTGAAATTGGAGAAAACAAAAATTATAGTTAAATATCAGAATATGCACAAAACATATAGTACATATGCTGAAAAAATATAAAATCAGTATTAATATGTCATAATATGCTCCAAATATATGGATGTAGACTGGTCCATGTGTAAAACAAAAGACAAATATCAGTGATCCAAAAGTAATATAGCAATGAAGCTGGCAGTACCACTATGATGATATATATGGTCCAAAAAATAGAAAACAGTGTATTCAATAATTTGAATAACAATCCTCCAAACTGGCACCGGTTAAATCCAAAGTCAGTCTGTTCTGTCTACTGGAAGCAGAACCAACTGCTGAAAAAATGAGTATCACCCAAAACACCGAGAATAACTGATTCCTCTCGACCGTGAGGTAGTATAAGGTCCCAATAACATCCGAAAAACAACGTGGCAATATTAAAGTATGTTCCGTTTAGAAGCACAAGTTGTTAAGCCCAGTCATTTGAAGTACGCTCCCAAACACCAAGGCAACCCAATAGCACACAATGTTAGATGAATACCTTGAATGAGGCAAAATATACACAGTTCCAAACCAAAGCCCGACTGGAAAATAAATAACAGTCTATTTGGAAGCAGAACCAACTGCTGGTAAATGAATGTCACCCAAAACACCGAAAATAGCTGATTCCTCTCGACCAAAAAATAATATAAGGTCCCAATAACATCCAAAAAAACAACAGTATTAAAGTATGATCCGTTTAGAAGCACAAGTTGTTAAGCCCAATCATTCGTAGTACGCTCCCAAACACCAAGGCAACCCAATAACGCGCAATGTTAATACCTTGTATGAGGCAAAATATATGAGAAACCTCAAAAATGTAGCCCAAGGCCCAAATAAACAAGTATAATCCAAAGGCCCGTATTGGGATGGCAAACGCTGTCTTCAGCCACGTGTATATCCCAAAGGGTGAACCAACCAAGGACACGCTGATAAACAAACTGCTTTGACTATCGAATTATCCAACTGATGCTGAGATCTCAAGTCTGAGTACCAAAAGTTGAAAATAGTTTTGTATAGAAGATTTCTTCCCGATAATAACAGTACTGGACACGAGCCTACAGCATAGCCAAATGACTGAATTCAAACACTATGCCATGCACGTAAGCACTGCATGGCCGGATTATACCAATAAAACACTGTTGGCCAGCAGAAACGTGTAACAGCAAAAATATATCAAACAAGGTAATTGCTGATATAAAATTTATTAGAATATAGTCAGACACATCACAACAGTTGTCTGATGGTAACAGAACATGGCAACAAAAGGACATAATCCACTAACCCACAGAACCTTGTGCCTGTGGAATGTCACCCTGTAAACAGACAATGATGAGCAGGTGGTGTAATGTGCAATGGTTGAAATGCAGGATTTGAATAGACCATATTGTCACTAGCCAATTGTCTACCTAGAAAACTGCAACTGGCTAGACATGTCAATACTGGTAACACGTAGAAGGGTCTATATCACATAGTCAAAGTCTTATAATTTCTAACAAGTAATGTTCGAACCATTATATTCGAAGTTACAAAACTTCGACTATGGATAAAAAAAAACAAAACAATGGAAAACAAAATAAATTGTTTTAAGCAGGGGGGTGCAAGCCCCCTGCTACACCCACATGGGGGGCTGCACCCACAACATCCCCCGCTACTTAAATATATCAACTCCAAGATCGCACCCCATTAAACAAAATGGAAACCTCCACTTATGGGGATTTCCACTCAAATGCTTGAACTTTTACAAATTCGAACTTTATGGTCTCGACCATATGAGGTTCGAACTTGTAAAAGTTTGACTATGTGATAGGAACCCATAGCAGGGGTATTAACAGGTAGCCCACTCTTGGTGGACACTAGATACTATAACAGCATCAAGCAGGTTCACTCTGCAGGCCACACATGCTGTGTAATACAAGGCCACCTTGTGTAATCCACAAGTACTGTGGCTGCATCTACTTATGCAACAAATATAACCTGTGGTGCATGCAATAAGTACTGCAAGCTATAGTGTGGAATAGTAGGTAGGATAGGGGTTCTAATCTCACATCAGCCACTGTGTGTGTGTGTGTGTGTGTGTGTGTGTGTGTGTGTGTGTGTGTGTGTGTGTGTGTGTGTGTGTGTAGATATTTTCCCTACAGCAGTGCAGGCATGCCCATCTGGCATATGTCTGTGCAATGGTTATTAATTTGATGGCCCTGTGACTAGAGTTTTTTTCAACATTGTTCTCCTTTACAACACCTGCTGCTGTCATCCACCTTAACAGCACTGGTTGACAATCTAATATCAGATAAGTTCCCTGGTGATAAGTACGTCATGCTACAGTGTGCACTAATAGATAAGTATGGGTTCTAATCTCATAATAGGCAATTCTATGTGTGTGTATAAATACATCCCCTTGCAGCAGGAAAGACTTGCCTATATGGCCTATCTCTGTCCAATGATTATACATTTTAAGGCACTGTGACTACCTGGCAACCTCAGCAGTGGCCTCCTTTAGACCTGCTGATAACATCCACCTTAACAGCACTGGCTGACAATCTAATGTCACGTAGGTAGGGGTTGTAATCTCACATCAGCCACTGTGTGTGTGTGTGTGTGTGTGTGTGTGTGTGTGTGTGTGTGTGTGTGTGTGTGTGTGTGTGTGTGTGTGTGTGTGTGTGTGTGTGTGTGTGTGTGTGTGTGTGTATGTGTGTGTGTGCATATTTATGTATATATTTCCCCTACAGCAGTGCAGACATGCCCATTTGACATATGCCTGTACAATGCTTATTAATTTGATGGTCCTGTGACTAGTGTTTTCTCAACATTGGCTTCCCTTACAACACCTGTTGTTGGCATCCACCTTAACAGCACCGGTTGACAATCTAATATCAGATAAGGTCCCTGGCGATAAGTACGTCATGCTATAGTGTGTACTACTAGATAGGTATGGGGTTGTAATCTCACAGCAGGCAACTCTATGTGTGTGCAAAAATATATCCCCTTGTAGCAGTTAAGACTTGCATGTATGGCCTATCTCTGTCCAAATGGTTATACATTTTAAGGCTTTGTGACTACCTGCTAGCCTCTACAGTGGCCTCCTTTACAAGACCTGATGATGTCATCCCCCTTAACACCACTAGCTGACAATCTAATATCAGATAAGTTCCGTGGTGCATGAGATAAGTACTTTGCACTATAGTGTGTACTACTGCAAAGGTAGGGGTTCTGATCTCACATACGCCTCCTGTGTGTGTGTGTGTGTGTGTGTGTGTGTGTGTGTGTGTGTGTGTGTGTGTGTGTGTGTGTGTATGTGTGTGTGTGAGTGTGTGTGTGTACAGATATATTCCCTTGCAGCAGTACGCACATGGCCATATGGGCTGTTTATGTGCAATGGTCATGCATTTTACTGCCCTGTGACTAGCTCCTGGCCCTAAATAGCCCTCATCTACACACAGGCATAACTGCTGTCCAGCACCACCTAGATTTGTATGTATGGATCACCCAGGTGACATGTAGCAAGGGTAGCAGACCTTGTCACAGAGTATGCATGTATGATTACGCTGACTGCCCTCATTGTCCCTGACACACTGTTCCACACATATGCACCTAGGTAATCATGCATGTATACAGCCGTACCTTGCCAATGTCATATTTCTGCTGTGCTGCCTTGCCATCCTGTGCAGCTGTATTGCTGCCAAGTCTCCATAGCTTAGCCACTCAGACCCCTAGAGCAAAAACATACACAGGTATGTGAGACAGCTGTTATTCTGTAACACTACTGCCAGTCTAACATCATGCAAAAAAAATACACAAAGTTTGATGTGTAGTCATGGCACATGCCAGCATACAGCACCTGTCAATGCCCACAACACCTGCCATGGCATAACAATACTGCACTACACAAGTACATGTAAAGTAATATAGTCACCCTGTGCATCAGACACATATTTGCATGTCCCTGCATCAATGGCATGGATGGTAGGGATGTGGCACAGGTATCATCACATGCACTGGGTGTGGTGTGGGGGTGCCAGAGGCCTAGGCTGTGCCAAACAGTTAACAGAATGTGTGTGAATCAGGAAGGGATGCTGTTAGATGGGCCATGGAGAGGTGCTGTGTGTGTCTGTTGGTGACCTGCATGTAACAGTGATGTTTGAGTGTGTGTATGTGTATACAGTTGACCACAGTGCTCGCCCTACATGTGTGTATGTTGGACAGCTGTAGACCGTATATGGCAGAGTGGACAGCTTATCATCTATGGCCACAAACATGGGAACTGGTTCTGCCAGGAGTGGCACTGGCACCACCGTGCCAAGGGGCATATACATTGCTAGTAGTTGGCAGTGAATGCTGTCTGCTGGGCTTGTGTCCCACCACAGGACCAACCAGGACCACATGCTCATGACCTGCCACATCATGGTGTGGACGGCACACTTCCTTCTGTAGTGCTGGAGGTACTGCCACTACAGGAACGTGAGTGTGCATGGCCACATGGAGTCTCAGCAGATGGTGTTGCTGACCTACGTCCATGTGTCCAATGCCATACTCCAACAAGATGTTCCAGCGCAGACAACGTGCGGTAAAAGACTGGCGTCACCAATGCAGTGGAGGTAGTCAAGGATGCCATACTGTGCTGCATCCATAATCCTGAGCATCCATCTGGTGTTGAGTTTGGAATGTGCCTGTGCCTGCAAGACAGACCAAAACATGCGGTGAGTGACCCATGATTTGACACTTGTGACAGGTGGTGGGTGGGCAGCAGTCCTCCTTTGAGCACCCTTCAATCTGCCTGTGTGGGACCACTGGCTATGGCCAGTGTCTACACTAACTGATGCCATAGTTGCCACACTGCCCTGTTCAATGTTGCCACCCTCTGCCCGATATATGTGACCTCAGGGTATTGGGTATGTATGGGCATACTGACTGTGTGCAGGGACAATGGGGAGGAAGTGGGATGTCAAACCCTGGGACAGATTCAGCCCCCAACAACCCCATCAGTGCCTCACTATGGACACCTACATCATCAGAGTCCAAAGAGATGCTGACATCAGGTTGTGAGGGGGAACAGACTCCAACCCTCAAATTCATATGTGAGGAGGAAGATAAAATCAGTACATTACTATCTTCACTATGACGTATGGTAATCCACACAGGCACATACAGGTGAGGAACCGCAACTGCATTATTCATTCCACATCCCACATCTTATTTCTGATCCCATGCACAACACACAAACATGCAACATACACAGACAAGACAGGCCCTTTGTAGCATGCACTGCAGCTACATATGGTTAACACTGCCAGTACAATACACCTGTGATGTAAGCAAGATAAAAATGTATCTGATAACACCTACACCTAAAACCCATTGCACCTTTCTTGAGCGTAATATGCCAGTTGTAGTATCATTGCCTCAGGTATGTACTATTTCCCTAGTGTGTGTGTACAGGCATCTTGGAGTGATTTCCTCCTGTATAGCAGGCTGCATAGTCCTTCTTAACAATAAGAATAAATGTGTTAATGTTCCTGCAAATACACAGCTGTTATTAGCCATTCTATGCACTTCAGTTGACTGCTCCAAAATGCCACATAAAACTATTCTATTCTGGCTAAGCATAACAGTTGTGCATTGGGCACCATGGCAGCCAATAACATTCATAGGGTATATATGATCTGTAAAACAACAGTATCACACTTACTAGGTACAGGACATCAGATGCCAGCCACACCTGATGTACTTATGAAAATGTGAGGGAGAGGTGTTGTCAGCAATATCAAATGTTGCATTGTTACAAGGTAATATGTCTGTATATCCACATGTACAGTAGCTAATGTGTTACTGCCCACATTGCTGACAGTCTGAGTATGTGCGCACAAGTGTGCATTAAAATCAAACCTCCCATCCCCAATGCAAATAGACCTGACATCCGTGTACTGGTATGCAGAGACTGCCACAATGACTGATACAGTATTACACTGATGAACGCAGTAAGCTTAGCTGAATGCTCCTTTGATGTGGATATTGTGGAACCCACCTCCAGGATGTATGGAGTGATGGATGCCTGGGAGCTGGTGGTTGTTCCGAGGATTGCCAGGAATTCCTCTGTGGCCAAAAATGGTTGTTCTGTTGCAGGTCCTCCACTGGTGGCAGTACAGTCCCTGGCCACAGCAGCTGCCCATTGCCATGCAGTATTGACCACATCTGTGACTCGGTGTCAGACCTGCTTGAAGGTCCTGTCCTGTTGACCAATTTGGTTCACCACCATGACGAGGTCAGCCCACAGTGCTGCATGTTGGGCACGATGTTGGCGACTCCTGGACAGCAGAATGTGATGATGCAGTCTGAGGCCATCCAGGATAACATTATTTTCTGTGGATGCAAATGGCAGATGCCTCCTGTGATACATCACTCCTGAAAGACAACAAGAGGGGAAAACATCACAGGACCAGATACATGGACATTCACTATGTACAGACCCTGCGCATCCAACATGGGCTGCCCTATCCACCACTCCCTCACACGTCATAACTTGCAGCCTATCAACACACTACATGTGTGGCTATCACCAAGATAGTATTAATACTGGTCATGTCCCTGTGTGCCATAACAGAGTCTGCTGTATGTCTCTACACCCATCACTGTGGTCTACTGTGGTGTGCTCCCTATGGGAAAAGTCCCACTACTATGTCATATAGCCACTTTCAGACAAATAGCTGTGTGCTATTACAACTATATATGATGAGAGTCCAACAACACCAGTGTGCTACAATGACAGACAGCAATGCAAACCTGCTGTAGTATATCTTCCCTGTAGGCATCATACCTCTCCACTACACAGATGTTTCTAGAATGTGAATGTGTGCCTCATAGATGTGGTCCTTTTGGCACACACATGTAGATGTCTGACAAATGACTGGCCAATCATTGATGGTTGTTGTCAGAATGTAGAGAAGCTGGCTGTCACATGCCAGGTCCATCAAAAAACACTTATGCTACAGTATTATCGGTTAGTCTATTCATAGTCTTACTTTGTATGGCCAATATGTATACTCTGTCCCTGAGTTTGGGCCTGTGTCCCCTCACTAAATATGGCTATGACCTGAATTCCTGCTGTAAGGGGTTGGCAGGTATGTTAGCCATAGTTCTCAAGCAATGAGGTATGAATGTCAACAAAACTGTGACCTAGCCAGAGTACATCAGGGACAGTCAGAGATACCTTTACAATGTCAGAACTCTTTCTGTTGACACTGACAGACTGAGAGGAGGGGAATTACAGTGCATTATTTGATATTACATCGGTGTACACCCTTATGTACTGTCAATATGTCTAACTCATAATCCACTAGCTTTCCTACAACAGCTGACTATTGTAGGAGGAAGTAACAGGGGCAGAGCTGTGATTTGATTCAAAGCAGGGACACTTGTGAAACATTCCTGTAGTTGTTGGACAGTCGAGTATCACCAACATGTCAATACCACAGATGCACTACATGGCTACTGTTGTAATCCCTATTCCCCATACCTTCATCCTCCCATCTGCATCCCATTATATGGAGGCATGTATTACATACCTGGTAGAGTGAAGTAATCCTATTTTGACCAGAATCTCTGCAAAAAGCTTGCAAAAATGTTGTTTGTTCGAGTAAAGCAACATACAGACCTATTCCCCATAAGCAGTTGATTGCCTTTTGTAGGTAATTCTCATTAACAGGTAATTGCCTGTGCACCAATCTGTGGTTCAGACTTGTTAAATGCATCCAAAACAGCTGGATTGCATTTTCATTTGCCAATGACACGGCACCACAGTGCAATATGTAAGGGCTTCATGTAGGCCTTGGCCCCTTTCATAGTCTTGAGATGGAAATTACTGAGGTGTGGAAACTACAGCATCACAGAGAGTAGGTACAAATACTGTCTACTGTTGAGATTTATGAGGTATGTCTACATTTTTGCATGCTGTGTTTGCCCATTGTCTCATGACATTGTGATTATCTGGCAGTTCAGTGGTAAAGATTGCGGGTTGTGGTCAGTAAGAAGAGAGAGAGATATGTCGGCGTCAAACATCATATCTACCGGAATATACATACTGATGCAGCTGCTATTCTATCAACTCACTATCTTTGTAGGGGCAAGCTGTTAAACATGCCTTTGTCGCTGGGCCACCCCCCCCCCACCCTTTATGTATGGTTCTGTCTGGATCCCTTGTTCTAGGGGGTGTAAGGTATGGCAGGTCTGTAGCAGCTAGCTTAACATACAGCTGCATATGTTCCAGGTTGCAGCTGCTGTTGCAGCCAAGGACATATAGTGGGGAGTGTGAGCACTTTGGAGGACAGCAAGCTGTATGTACAACTAAGGCAGCAGTGTCAGCTCTGTTGTTACAGCAGAGCCTGCGTAAGGTTACCCTTTACAGTCCACTTGAAGCATGTGCTTAAAGTACATCTCTTATGTAACAGTGTGTTCCTACCTACAGACCTGTCACTTGCAAACATGGGTAGCAGTTAATTCAGTAGCAGCAACCTGTGTGGGTTAAAATTGCATGACTCGGTCATTACTTCCCATGTTCACAACAATGTAATTCAAGTGCAACACAATGGATTCAAACTCAGGACTGTAGGTGTCAAAATGTACTGCATGCAAGGCATTTAACAGACCATACTAATGACTGAGTCCATGTTGCAGCAGGTGTATTTGTAAGATATATCTGCATACATACAGTCTGTGACACATGTTGTCTGCATCCATCATTATGTGAATGGCTTTCAAAAACAGCTGTTCTGCAACAGGGTCCCAGTTGTACACATGTACTTCACCATTGCTGCATTAGTAGGTGTGTTTAAAGATGCTGCTGATAAAAGGGTACATTTACCTGCTATCCCAGGCCTCACATACATCCATTATTATTTAGTTGGCTGTGTACAGGTGTATGTTTTGCATCAGGGTCCCAGGGACACTCCCATTTTTCCCAATTAAATGTACTTGCAGTCTGTCAGTGGCAATCAGTATAATTTGCTGGAAATACCTGTTTTTTTTTTAAGAGCTGAGTGGCCTATTAGATTAATACACTATGCTGTAGTTGACCGGGACCTGGGTTTGAGATGTGGCAGGGCTTATTATTTTGTAGATGTGCCTAACATTGTGAGAAACACATAAGATTATTAAGGCACATTAAGGTACATTTAAGTGGGTTTGCACTGTGCACTGCGTAGCTCCACACAAACCTGCGCTAAAAATTTAAAAATAAATTAAAAACTACATGGGACAGTATTGGGCAAGCAGTAACACCTGCAGGTACACAACTACAGAGAGCACTTACACATCAGGTAGACCTCTATAACTACCAAAGTGTTCTGTGGACTGATGCAGTGTTACTGTGCTACTGACATAATTATGTCGATGATACATATGTGACAGAGGGATTATGCAACAATAATTACATTCTGTGACAGCATGACACATGAGAGACATATATGTGTAGAGTACAGAGAGTAAACAAGTATCATGCCTTGCTTAGCAGACATGGGGATAGAACTTCAGCAAACTTTCACAGACACTCCAGGCATACAGTCATACCAAGATTACACATTTTATTTATTTTATTTTATTTTACTATTATTGTACTCCTTGCTTTTATTTTATGAAGTCTTATCACATTCCTGGTCAGTGTTAACAGTCTGTTACATCTGAACACATAAACTATTTATTCATAATAAATGCCACCTCATTAATTTACCTGTATTTCCTGTGGAGAGAAAATCTGTCATCAATGCGTAACTGATTCAGTAATATTTATTATTACATGACACTGGATTCGTACCCAGATCTCTGTGTGGCTAAATGCACTTTGTACAGAAGCATTTATCACACTGAGCTACAGAACCATTGCTGATTACTAACTGACTGATATTTGCCTAGAGCTCACATGGAAATAAAATATGACCTTGTAATAGTACTACAGTTTTATACTAGACTGCAGTGACAGCTGAACACACATACATGAGATTCATGCATGACAGAGATACTAGGTAAACTATACATTACTACATAGAATGCAGGTATACACAATATACTGCGAGTGGGTGGAAATATCTGTGGAGTCTACAAACCATATCAATTATTGGGTTGGCTACTACACCCATATACAGCTGCAGATAGTATATTTGCAGTCTACAGCTATTACACTGTCATACTTGCCTGCAGCACAGCACCTCGGAGCCTGAATGTCTATATCGGAAATGCAACAGTTAACAAAAGACAATCCTGTTATACCCAATATAACTTGGGTGTTACTGCTATTGCTTCAGATGTTATTGCAGAACAGGTGTCATAATGCATTTCTTGTGCTACAGCTCTGAATCTACAGTTATTGCATAACACTATTTATTAGCTATACCTTGAGGCAGGTAGTGGTATTCATTTGTGTTATATTTCAGAGCAGTTATCATAATTGATTTCATGCAAAACAGCACTAATTATACACATATTGCATAACACTGCTTTATTGGGGTACATTCATGAAGTCACTGGTATAGTTTTGAGTCTTTATTGCACAACAGTTGATATAATGCAGGTGTTGCAATACAGCTGTAATTCTTCAATTATTGTAGTAGAAACTTTATTTCATTTACATTAGCAGTGTTAATGCTTTAGTCTTCTCTATTTATTGCACTATAGTTGGCAGTAGTCACTTATTGCAGTGCAGGTCTATATCCACATTCATTACAATACAAAAATATTTACTGTATATACCTATTAGCAGTTAATGCTTTACTCGTTTTTGCTTATTTGACTATAGATTGCAAATCAATCTGTACTCACCACACTCATGGCACAAGTGCCCAACATGCACCTTTAGTCTGCGAGCTCTCTCTTCTGCAGCTGTAGGGAGAGAAGCACACCATTATGTATGCCTGTCTATCAAACATTCATATTAGGTGTTGGTAAAACATTGGTAACAGTGCTTACAAACTTGTGGGGTATTCCCAGCCTGTGCTTCTCAGACCAAGTTGTCCAGAAGATCCCCTTCCAATGCTTCAGGTTGTCATAGTGATGACAGACCTGCTCACCTGTGTGAGGGATACTTGTAGAACTTGTGAGATTGCGTGCCAGATGATCCCAGGCCTCCGCCATCCACTCTGAGCCCTAGAACTGTCCCTACAGCAGCCAGTCATCGTGGTCTTTCACCAGGAGTCCAACCATGACCCTGGACTCCAGAATGCCCCACTGTTGCACCAAAAGGCATGCACCCTCTCCAACGCCGGACATAGTTACTGTACAGGTCAAACTCTAAGTGGTTATGTATAGCCTGTTTTCTCACCCTTACATGCCATTGGGCAATTATTTAAAATGTGCTGCATCACTTGGCACCACACAAACCAGCACAGCTAAGCTGAGCAGTGCGTTAACTGGCAATGCTTAGCAGTGCTTAGCAGTCCGCAAACCAGCTAACCACAGCCAAGCAATGCCAAGCACTGCCAAGCAGTATATAAACAAAGATTGTTTAAGCAGTGCTTAGCAGGTCTTAGCAGAGCTTGGCTGAGTGCAGCAGATCAAGATTGACAAATGATCACAACAATTTGTCTTTGGAAAATAAATACTTAATTTCCCTTTCATGTATTCAAACCCTACACCAACTGCATATAAGGTGGTAACTCTAACTACTTGGCATTGAGGAAAGATGCTACACCTTTACATATACCTCTGAGCTAACTTTAGGCACTGCTAAGCACTGTGCCGCACTGTGCAAACCTGCTAAGCTATTCTTAAACTTGACCTTTAAATTACAAATTAAATGTATGTGGTTTCTATTTTTAGATGCCTAACACGTGTCAATTGCTGTGCTCAGTGCCGCGCTGTGCAAACATGAAGGAAAAATAAAAAAAATATAATTAAATACCTTGACATAATGCACTTGGACAGTGCAAGGGGTGCATTACTCATCTGCGGACACAATTAGTCACACTTCCTTCACTGATTCAATAACCATGTTCCACGGCTCTCCCTCAGCAACACGCCATCATTAATATACATGGTGTGCTACCAAGGGGGAACTCCAAACATGCACACTGTAACTTCCTTGTATGCTGTATACTATACCTACATGGATTTCATTAAATCTGGGGGTATGTGTTTTAATTGTGGGTACAGATTATGTATTTGTACAGTAGACTGATGCATGAAGGAAACAGAAATACTTTTTGCCATTTCTTCATGGATCTGTTATATATAACTTACCATTAACTTTACTTTTACTCCAGATAATTTAAGACGAATGTTTTATAAGTAGGTTATAAAGGAATACAATTATGGTGTAATATGTATAACTACATACTGAATATAACAACTTACCAATTTGTACATAAAATTTGAACTGAACCATGAACTATTGAATTTATTTGTCCACTCTGAACAACCACTATGCATATTTGACAAATAATTCCATCATATGCCTTAAGCCATGTCTTCAACCACTAAACTGTTGATCATCTCTAATAACTCCCAAGATTTTTCAGTATGATAAATATAAATCTGTTAGAAGGCTTTCCTGACTTGTCATGACAAGTTTTGACCTAAACCTCTTATTCTTTCAGCTTTTGCCGGTTAGGGGTTGCCACAGTGGATCACCTGTCCACTCATGATTGGCAGTAGAGTTTTACAGTGTCAAGTTGTCAGCCCAGGGCCCAACCTTCCACAGAAGGCACACACATGCTCATGCCTAGGGCTAATTTTAGAGTGTCCAATCCACCTACAGCATGTCTTTGGGATGTGGGAGGAAATCGGGGCACCCGGAGGAAACCCACGTGACCACAGGGAGGACATACAGACTCTGCACAGAAGGCACCCCAGCCAAGGATCGAACTGGAGAACCTCTTGCTGTGAGGTGACAATGCTAACTGCTGCACCACAGTGGCCACCCTTAACTGATACAAATATACAAAAAGTAGAAAAGTGTGTCATGCTGATTATGGTGACCAGTCTACAGCACTACATTCACAGAAGCAAATACATACATGATAATATCACTCTTGGAAAGTGCTTTCCCATATAAAATGAAGTATGTATCTTAATATGATAAAGTTGCATCCCATAGATGTAAAAAACATCATGAGATGTGATTGGTTATATTTTGTGGAAATATTATAAGCTTCAACAGTAATGGAATTTCTTTCAAGTAATGCTTTGAAAAATATCTAATGCACATTTTTTTCTAATGGGTTATAAACATTTACTTTATTTACCACATTTTAAAATTCATAGCATTAAAAAGCAATTATTTTTCAAGCTATTTAGTACAGTGAAGTTATATCTAAAATATGGAAAAATAAACTTTTTTCTTTTGCATAATTTAGTAGAGTGTACATTAAATTAAGGTTTCAAAAGAATCTCTTGCCAATATGATATATTTGCTAGTGAAATTATAAAATATTCTGAGCAATTCTTTTAATAAATTAAGAGAATGGGGAACACACTAAAGGATGAATGCAGATGAATGAAGTACACTAAGCATGCTGTGAATGAATAGCTTATAGTTAACAAGACAGTAAGTATAGAATATGGGTATATATGTGGAGCATAAATGCTACTGTGAGATCAGTATGGTACACATTTGGAGATATATCAAAACAATGAAATGTTAAATGATTATTACATGGCAATGCAAATTATATTATTAGCACTAGAGCAAAATTGCGGTCATGTACTGCTGAGAGATGACTTTCTTTACATTGTGTCTTTTCAGCTGTGTTGATAAATAAAATGTACAGTAAGAAATTCAAAAAAAATGTATGAATTAGTGGAGTTCATTACCAATGTGCTCTTATCCCTATTAAATACATTTTCACCATCATATACTGACCTATAACTGCTAATTCTTCATAGTGGCAAACTCTTACAACCAAGTACTGAATAATATCCAAAGACAGCTTTTGTGGTACGTGAAGAAAAATGTGCCCTATTGATTCCCCTAAGACATTTATGTTAAGCTCCTGTATTTGTGAGCAAAGAAAAAACATTCTCTGCTTTAAATTTGTTAAAGACTAAAGTAATTTTTCTTCCTTAATCCAGCAGTAACAGATTTTGTTTTTATATCTGTTGAACTATGGGTATTCATATATCTGCTGCACTGTGGGTATTTGTGTATCTGATGTACTGTAGATATTTGTATATCTCGGGCCATGTGGGTATTTGTATATCTGAGAAAGTCTGGGTACTTGTATTTCTGGAGTACTGTGAATACTTGAATATCTGCTCCACTGTGGGTATTTTTATATCTGTGGCATTGTGCATATTCATATATCTGCAATAATGTTGGTGTTTATATATTTCTGGCATTGAGAGTATTTACATATCTGTAGCAGCATGGATATTTTATATATGGGACACTGTGCATGTATCCATCTTTGGCATTGTGGGTATTTGGGGAAATATGGGTATCTATATGTATATATATATATATATATATATATATATATATATTTATATATATATATATATATATATATATATATATATATATATATATATATATATATTCACTATAGTCTCGAAATACTGAAATGTCAAATTTCAGTATCTCAAGACTATAAAGCCGAAAATTCAAAATACCGAAGCCCCAAAAGTGCAAAATTCAAAATCGCAACTTTTAAATACACCCTCCACCACACAAACACACATGCACCTTCCTTCCCACACTACAACAAACAAACAAAACACACACAAACAAAATATAACAAATACACAAAGCTACCCTACATATAAGCAGGGGGGCAAGCCCCCCTGCAACGCCCATGGGGGGGGGGCTGCGCCATCCTCAACCGCTCTACTTATATATACTAACTCCAAGGTCACACTAAAAAGGCAAAGACACTAAACCCACCACTACACACTCTATGCTCCCCTTGTACATATCACATATGTACACACTCCACCATTCTCAACACTTACATATTCACACTCTTACCTACATACCATAACCTACACCTACAACTTCCCAATACACTAACATACACTAAAATTCCTACTCAAAATCCTTAAAATATGAGCACTTACCTGAATCTCCAGCTATCCATTAACACAGCACACCACCACAACCGGTGGTTCAACATTTCCAGATTCAGTTATGTGGACTTCCGTGCAACAGGTCTTTCGATATTTTAATCTCTATATACTGAAATTCAAGATTTCAGCATTTTGAGATAGTGAAGCACACCCGTATATATACATATGGGTTAACTTTGGAATCTTGAAATACTGAAATGTCGAATTTCAGTATCTCGAGACCAAGTGTTAACACTGCAGTTGCATGAAACTGCAGAATATCAAACCCAGAAATGTCGAACTGGTAGTGTAGGTAAGTGTTATGTTTTTTAAGGGTTTTGAGGAGGGTTAGTCTGTATGTGAGTGTGTTGGGGAGTTTTAGGTGTGGGTTAGGGTAGGCAGGTAAGAGTGTGAGTGTGTAAGTGTTGAGAGTGGTGGTGTTTTTATGTATGTGATGTGTGTTTGTGCAAGGGGGGGGTGTAGAATGTGTCATGGTGGGTTTGCTGTCTTTCAGTGTTTAGTGCAACCTCAGAGTTAGGATATATAAGTAGCGGGGGTGAGGGGAGGCACAGCACCCCGCATGGAGGGTACAGGGAGGCTTGCTACCCTGCTTATAGGAAGGGTAGTTGTGTGTGTTTGTTTTGTTGTGTTTGTGTGTTTTGTTTTGGTTTGTTGTAGTGTCAGAAGGTAGGTGTATTTGTATTTGTTTGTGTGGTGTAGTTTTTTTTAACATTCGCGGTTTCTAATTTCAAGGTTTTGGGGGTTCAGGTTTGTGAGTTTTCGGCTTTATAGTCTTGAGATATTGAAATTCAATATTTCAGGATTATAAAGTGAATCTATATATATATATATATATATATATATATATATATATATATATATATATATATATATATATATATACCTGTATCTCTCTCTCCTCGCTCTCTCTCTCTATATATATTTATATAAATATATATATATAAATTTGTATTTGTGTGTACATAACTAGATATGGCTAGATACATGCATATATATATAAATAGCTATGGATAGTGTGTGTGTGTGTGTGTGTGTGTGTGTGTGTGTGTGTGTGTGTGTGTGTGTGTGTGTGTGTGTGTGTGTGCGTGTTATTGTGGGAGTTTGTATATTTTGGACACTGTTGGTTCTACTTAGGATATTATGAGCATATGTATAGCTAGGACACTGTTTTTTTATATAAGTGTGGAAGTGTGGGTATTTGTGCATTTGGGGCTGTATAAGAATTTGAATATCTGAGGAAATATCAGCATTTGTATATCTGGGTACTGTGGAAATTTGTGTATTGAGACAGTATGGGTATTTGTCCATCTGAGGCTCTGTGAGTATTGGTATATCTGGGGCAGTATGGGCATTTGCTTATCTGAAGCAATGCTGATATTTGTATACATTGGGCAATATGGGTATTTGTTTAACAGCACCACTCCCCCTGAGCACTGTCTGCATATTTTATCATGTTACTGGATTAACATCTTTAGCCTGTTTAACAACCACGGCCACCCTATTGGTGATGCAAGTACCATAGTAGGTCAGAAGACTAGAGAGCCAAGCTGGTCACTCATGAAGCATCTGATGATTTTTTGGTGCAGGGCCTAGCCCTATTTGCCTGCATATATTTTATAGGATGCTATATGCAAAACGTTGTTTAGGAGTGCCCCGTCGCTAAAGTGACAGTACTTCCCATCTGTATCCACATGCCTAGCACAGCTACTCTTGAGAATTCCAGTCTCCATTTGGGCTACAAAGAATGATACACCCATTACTGCTATGCCACCCTCTGCTTCCCCTTGATGAAATTGTGAGATTTAGCTGATCAAAGCATCATCATCATCATCATCACCCCCCCCCCATACCAGCTTCTAATAAAACTTGTGGTGCTTGATTAAAAGTCAGGGTGTTATTCATCCACACCAGTGTAACTTTCTTAAAGACAAAAGTTAAAGTATTTCATGAAGGAATCAGTCAAAACTTGAAACTATGCTATGTGAGCATTTCCCCTCCCTTTATCCATTATCCATATCTGCCTGTGGCAAGTGCAATCTGTAAATATACCGACAGAGTTATTACAAGTATAGTGCTATAACCCCATGATACTAATAGTTATCCTTCTCTATACTACCTTCATTTTCTTGTCAAAGAGAAAGAGTGAAAGTGAAGAAGTAAGGGTCACCTCCAGCCGTGCTTTACTTGTACCTAAATTCATGTCGACTAATAACCGGACAACAGGTAGTGCTGATTTTGTAGTGCCAGGACAATGCTATATCTCCAGGGTCAGTGTAGAATATTAGAAGAGAAAAACAACATGACAATGATAAAATCTCCAGTGTTCTTTGAAGAGTGGAAGTGTTCTGTCAATATCATCACAGAGTTAAGATAAGTTTATTTTAACATATGCGTTAAACCAGTATGTTACGTTTTATCATCTCACTTCCCTTTCATTGGCCAAAGTACAGACTGTCATTTTAAATCTTACCTAATAATAGTCTGAATATATTTTTAACTCTGTAGGTGTATTTTATGCTAACATCCCTTGCCATGCATTATATGATGGCTAAATTCTATTTTAGAGTACCGAATGTATCGCAAATGATTATGGTATCGTGATCCAGAGTGTACATGCTCCTCCTATCTCCCTATATTTGCTGTTTATTTACTTCTGAGTCTTGTCAGGTTTGTTTGAAAACTGCTGTAAAAAGTTCCTATAAAAATTACAGAGTATAAAAGGAAAACTTATAAAAGTAGCTAAAAAGATTCTGTAGAACTGTATAAGGTCATTCTCCCTCCAAAGCAATTTGTCAAACCTCTAGAAAGGACAGAGAATTATTTTTCAAAATCATTCAATTTTCATTGATTTCTTTCAGACACAAAGCATATAGGCAGTTCAGGCCAATGAGAAGAGAAAGTCTTAACTGAAAATCACTGAGACAGTCTGCAAACTCACAGCAGAACACAGATGTATCATTCTCACCTTTTATAGAGGTGGCAGAGGGTTTGACTCAGCCAGGACTCCCTTCTTGTTCAAAGCAGCTCATGTTGCTGATGCTTTATCAGGTGCTCACCCGTAAGTTCAGAGTATATAAAGGACAGAACATAGACAGTGCACAAGAACTCAACTATACCTAACCCAAGGTCTAATGCAACTGACGTTCTGCAGGATCAGAATTCTGAAAGCTGCATTTTGCAATCAACATAAACAAAATGAAAAACACTGACCTTTCTCAATGCGCTGATGATCATGGTCTTATATACTACTTCACTGATTTTTGTGAAACTTGCAAATAAAAGCACATAATCCCTTCTGAATACTGCAGAGGTGCCTAAATAAGTGCAGAATCATTCTGTATTTTGCAGAATTGAAGTTATACTTAACTGGAAGCAAAGCAATTCTGGGTGACATGATTTCCCTTATAAATATTACAACTACTTTTAGGGACATCACTTTTTATATAGTACCATATGTAAAAGGCATGTGCTGCAGAGCAGAAAAGGAATGATGAACATGCTCAAGCAATTGCTTGAAACATCAGCAAAAAGTTAGGAACTCTATATAATGTGTTGAAGTACCTTAAAATAAAGTCAGGCTAGTTATACTCCTGGTTCTGCTTTTTGCAACAGAATTACTTGAAATGTGCATGAAACAGAAATGCCTTTTAAGTTCAATTACTAAGTTATATAGACCCAGGAGTGAGTACCACAAGAATGTAAGCTCTCCTTTGTTCATCCTACCTTTGTCAATATATGTCTCCATCAACACCTCTGCAACCAAATGCACCTTTTTTACAGCATATATCTGTTTAGATCATAAGGAGTGATCTCTTCTACATTCTCCATTCTAACATGCAGGAAGGGAAAGTAGCATTCACCAGTATTATTCCTCACAATCAGTACCTATCTCTCTCCGTTATACAAAAATGTCCACTATCACTGACTTTATGAGAGACAGGGTTGTTTCAGATGCTTAAAACATTGTGTTACATAAAAGTTGGTGTCAACAAAAGAACTACATCATATTTTATCTCCTGATCTGGTAAACGTATCTGCAGTCACTTTGTTCTACCATCTCTCTCTTTATAGTCCATTAAAATATGATTCTTGCCGTTATTCCTATTTCTGTCTTATTTCCCCTATTTGTGAATTCACCTCCATATTACAGAGCACACACCGCAGCTAAATATCTCCTCCTTTGCATTTGTATGCCTTTAGCACTTCCATAGCTTTCTTGGTCAATCTCTCTGTCACATCTCACAATTACAGAACACGTATCTTGTTATATCAAAGTTTTCTTCCTCACAGTTATAGTGAGATACAACCCCTCTGCATGAACATTTTACATTGTTTGCAGATGTAGTATAGTGTTGATATGAAGTACATGTATCAGCACACTGCATTTATACAAATAAATGGTATTTGGATAACATGCCAAATCACTGAAATGAATATAGTCTCTGTACTATGGATGATGAATCATTGTTTAGCTAAGTGCAGTGTTCACATTATGCATTTCAAAAGCTCACATTCTCTTCTTTAACTTTGTATATAACATCTTTGCAAATCTAAGCACGTTAACTATTAAGTAACCACTCATAAAATATCTCTTCTGTTGTATTATCCTTATATTTCTGCATAAGCTCATTACAACTGATCAAAATTCGTTTTGGAAGGAACAGCTTCTATGAATTGTATTCTGCAATTATTTTGTTCATCAGAAGGGGAACCATTGCCAGTGTGATCTCTAATTGTTCGCTTGCAATGATTCACTTTTAAAGGATATTTCTCCTTTCTTTGAGTTGGTGTGACTGCGGAGTTGATATATAGTTCATGGGTTGTGGAGGGTTTACACCCCCATTGGGGAGGGGAAGCAAGGAGCTTTCCCTCTTGCAAAAAAAAAAAAAAAAAACAAGAAAAAGAGAGTTTTTTTACCCTTGTGATTTTTAGCTATGTTTTTTTTTAATTAATTAAGCAATTTATTTATTTATTTACTTATTTATTTATTGGGTACTTTTGAAGCATTGGGTTTCATAAAATTGGCATTTCATAATGGAACCTTAAAAGTTATATGAAAGTTTCATGAAACTGAAACATAAGCTTATTAAGTGCCTTAAGTTTAACAACTATAAATTACATGCTTATGTTTCGTGTGAACTAGAGATTTTATGTTGGGTTCAGTTAACCTACCACATGCATTGCAAATTCTTATTTTGTATCCAAGGAAAGCTGTATAAACATCAAATCAGAGTTGTTGATTTCTAGTTGCTCTGATCCATGCATTTACAATTTTGTTTTATTGCCTGATTTTCATTCAAAGCTGAGCTTTGTAAAGGTATTCACTAAATGAGCAGTGACCTCCTGCCTGACATTCATGTAATTACAAAAGCTGCTTTCATTATTACTAAGGAATTTAATGGTAGAGAAAGAAACATATAATGTTTGTTTAGCTTTAGCTAATTACCAGCCATCCTCTCATTCAATTTCAGCTTGGAGTACAGCAATAATCATGACAAAGTATATTAGCTGCTTCAATGCTAGTGCCTGCCACATTGATTGCTAATTTCCGCAGCATACATTCCACTGAAAAATTACACTTCACTCAAGGGAGAAGTCAGAATAATGCCTTCAAATCAACAAAGGCAACAATTGCTTTTTCAGTTAAAATAACCCACCAAGGCATGATTGCATGATAGAGTCAGTATACCTGCATCTTAAAGCTATATGTTGCTTTTCTATTTACAAATGTTTTAATAATTGTGTTAGAATTTGTTTAGAGATCAGTTATTGCTTTTTATGTTGTGTGGTGAGTTTCAGTGTTTCAAAAGATTAAGAGTCATAATGCAAACAATCCGCATCTGATGTTATTCTTCAGCAAATTTTGATGGCAAAATGGCCTTGAGCTTCTTCACCAATTTAAACTTATGAAATGTTTTTGTTTGACTAAAAGTATGTCTTAAAGTGTTTGACAATTTAATAGTACATACATTTTGTATTTGCATACCTTCACATTTTGAGTCAATTTTCTCACTGCAGCAATGTGAGTGTGACTATTACTATCCTGTCCTCTTTCATATATATGCTCTTTATGATCTGTAAGAAAATCCTGCTTGATTTATTTAGTACCTTTGGTTATAATGGATCTTGATAGGCATACATAATACAGTTGCATTCTAAATGGCTTGTAAGAGAAGCCAACAGCATTTCATTTTTTTGAGTTTTTTTTTTTTACAATATATTAATTTGTTTATGAGTTTCATTAATTATGATAGCATCACCTCTTGGCTATACATGCTATGAACTAATGAATGCTTTGGTTGATGTATATTGCTCACTTTTTGAATCATCTTTTTTTACACAATGTAATTTCCAATTATCCTTCGTATGTTACAGTTTTAAGTGGTATAAATATGAAGATACTAGTGTGTGGTTTGATTTTTTTTGTTTCTTTATCTGCTCATCTTTTCTACAACCACACCCACTCCCACAAAATGATGTAACAGTACAATAAGTTAATGATTTGCTTACATCTTCAAACCATTACGTAAACAAAATGTCTTACTTCTTTAGAAAAGCAGTTTCTTACTTACATTATACTTTCATGAATGCATCATCATGAAAATGCTCCATGATAGTCTGCATTGATCTTTTCTCATATAAGCAAGTATAGGTGCATTACACTATCTCTTTGTCAGGAAGAAAAATAACTGTACACAATGGTTGCCCAAAGGTCTGTATTTTCACCCAAAATTGGTGCAGTGATATATGTTGTTGTTTGTCTTTTGGCTTTTCCCGGTAAGAGGTTGCCACAGCGGAACTCCGGTCCGCTAATGATTGGCAGTAGATTTTTATGAAACGCCGAGGTGCCAGCTCAATGCCCAACCTTCAACGAAGGAATGCCCATTTACGCACGTGTGTCTTTCAAATGCTACACAACCTCGGGGAAAACATGCAGACTCCACACAGAAGGCACTCCCAAGCCAAGCCGAGAATCGAACGGGAGAACCTCTTGCTGTGAGGTAACAATACTACCGTCGTACCACCACAGAAATGGTGCAGTGATATATAGTTATATAAAATACTGTTCCAATTGGCTTTAATATTGAAACTGCTTCTCTGCCATTGCTTGTTAGTAGACTTTGTTATTTTAGTTAATTTATCAGGCAGCCCTGTGTATTATCTTTACATGTATAAATGTTCAAGAAGGGAGATTAAATGGTTCCTACCACTGACACTAATCTTAGTTTCAGAGATATCTCTGTAAATGTTGATTCTTCCATTTGAAATATAAACAACCAATTTTTTTTCTTTAGTATCTTATTTATATTCAATGAATACCATATATATATATATATATATATATATATAGCCAATAGAATTGATTAATTTTGTTTATTTCTATATATAGCTTTACTCTAATTTATTAAACAATTATATAGATATGTATGCTTCTATTTATTCACTTTTTATATATGGTTTTCAACCACTGTGCATCCAACCAGACTTCCTTATTAGAGAATTCATTTTAATTTATTATTAGTTCAGCTGATTTAAGTTGTGACTGGGAAAAACATGTATACCACTATGTGAAACTTTTCTCTGTCCATTGTGTCATTTTATTGTTATTAGGTTAATAAGTTATCAGACCTCATGTTACTCAAAGTAGATTTATTACACTGATCCACTTCTTAATAGCTATCATGGCTGCAGGAAAGTTTTCCAAAGTTTTTGCTCATATTATTAACATATTTTCAGTCGGACAGCCATGGTGATGCAGCAGTTAGTGTTGCTGCCTCACAGCAAGAGGTTCTCCAGTTCGATGCTTGGCTGGGGTGCCTTCTGTGTGGAGTCTACATGTCCTCCCTGTGGTCATGTGAGTTTCCTCTGGGTGCTCCGGTTTCATCCCAAAGACATGCTGTAGGTGGATTGCACACTCCAAATTGGTCCTAGGCATGAGTGTGTGCCTGTGCGTGCCTTCTGTGGAAGGTTGGGTGCTGGGCTGGCAACTTGTCACCGTAAAACTACTCTGCCAATCATGAGCGGACAGGTGATCCACTGTGGTGACCCCTAACTGGGAAAAGCCAAAAGAAGATTGGCATATTTTCAGTTAGTGTGACAATATATGTTACATTGTAGGTAATTACTTAAATATGTCCACATTTTATTGTTTTTTATTTCAACTCTATAATCTTTTAACCTAATTAACTTTTCTGCAAAAAATGTGCAAGTCCTTCCAATTAGTCTTGTAAAAACCATCCAGCCAAATGAATAATTATTTTAAATGAATCTGTTTGTGAATAGATCTCAGTCAGGATGTTTAAATTTTATAACACAGATCACTCTTTCAGTAACCTAAAGAAGGATCTATGCCAGTTTATCATAAAACACATTGTCGAATCCCATATGGTTGAGACCGTATGGTCAATAATACAGTAAATCGAAAAACTGACATAAATCCATACAATACCCACCAACAACAACTGGTCTGCCACTCTTACTACTCCCCAGATATTGTAGCAGTCACAGAGTCCTGGCTAAAGCCACATATTGCTAACACTGAAGGATATAATTTACATAGAAATGACCAGCTACATAAAAAGGTGGAGGTGTTGCATTAATCTACCATGACACTTTAGCTGTTACACCATATGATAAACCTGTACCAACATTTGGAAATATGGAATTATTGCTAGCTAAACTTCACATCAACAACAGAAAACAATTAAGTATTGCTGTACTCTATATTCCCCAGGTCAAAACATACCTACTCTGGAAGATCTTCTATCCTGGACCACCCACAATATATCAAATGAAACCATCATTCTTGGTGACACAAATATAAACTGGCAAACTCTCATCTCTGACTCCCCAGTAAATGGTATTAACTTGCACAGGTTTACTCAACTCTTCCCTAACCCCACTTGTAAGGTAAAAAAACAAACAGAATCAACTCTAGACTGGATATTCGTCTCACACGCTCACAAATTCACCAAGGCAGGGATCCTACCCAATACCTTTAGTGACCATCTTCCTGTCTATATTCATAGAACCCAACTTCAAATGCACAAATTGCATTGTCTAAGAACAACAAGGAATCTTACCCATTTCAATGAACAACTATTCTTAGAGTCTCTAAAAACCCACAACTGGTCCCCTACCAAATTTCTCCCACTTGATGAAGCAGTCAACTACTTCAATAAAGTCTTTTTAGATAGTCTAGACAGTCTTGCCCCCACACGTACCAAAAGAGTAAAGCCTAACCATGCCCCATGCCTAACTAAACAAACTAAACAGTTACTTACCTCCAGGGATAAAGCCTGGAAGGAATGGCATAGAAATAGAACCCCAGAACTTGAACTCAGATATAAACAACTCCCTAACAATGCCAAAAAGCAAGTCATCAATGATAAAAAAGCTATTTTTCCACTAAACTCACTACCCAACAAAATAACCCCAAATTGTTCTGGAACTCTGTTTCCTCTCTCCTAAATCCTGGTACTCAACACAACTCCTCCCCATCTCCTGACAAAGACCCTCAAGACATTGCCCAAGCCTTTAATTCTCATTTTATTGATACTATCCAAAAACCTGTTAATGATTTCTCTCTACAAACTAACAAAAGTATAATTGGCAACATAAACGACAATACACTCTCTAACCACTCCCCCCACATCAGTTGCAATTCCAACAAAAACCCATCCACTACTCTAGTTACATTACATCCAGTACCCACCTCCCTAGTTTATAAACTGCTCTTAAAACTAAAACCATGTTCCTCCTCTTCCCATTGCCTCCCAGCTGAATACTTAAAACTTGCAACAGATTCTATAGCACTTCCAATTAGCATTCTCATTAACTGATCAACCTCTGAATTATATGTCCCACAACTATGGAAAAACTCAATTATCACTCCCTTCACAAAGACAATAACACCAGTGATCTTTCTAACAACCGACCCATCTCCATGTTTTCACCTCTATCTAAAATTCTAGAAGTGTATTCATTCTCAATTACTAAAACATATAATAGACAATGACCTTCTTGCACCCACCCAACATAGTTTTCAGCCAGCCAGCACACAGCACGACAACAGCTTTACTGTCATTTACCAACACTGTATACAAAGCTCTTGATGCAGGCCTACTAACATCAGTGATCCTACTAGACCTATGAAAAGTTTTTGATAGTGTCCCGCTCAAAACTACTTTTACAACTTGAGGCCATAAACTGTTCTCCACACACTCTAACCTGGTTCCATAACTATTGACACAACAGAAAACAATCTGTTAGATGGCAAAATAGGCAATCCGATTACCTGCTCAACAACACAGGTGTTTCCCAAGGGTCTATACTTGGGGCCTTGCTTTTTAACATATTTATTAATAATCTCCATAAAGTATCCCTGCAAAGTACACTCATTCAATACATGGATGATCCAACTATAATTACATCCTCTAACAACACCTCAGATCTCCTAAAGTTAGCACAAAACGCATTTACTTCCATCGAACTACTACTTAATCCCAAAAAATCAAAACTTTTACTCTTCATAACTCTTCATAACCAAACTTCTAACTCTAGACTTTAAAATATTCACAATTGATGACAAACTATCTTTTGAGAATCACATACTCAGACAAATCAAAAAGACTCATTTTAAGCTTGGCAAACTCTGTAGGCATAAACTCTGTTTGGACAAGTCTACCAAGTTGGAACTAGCTAATACTCTACTTCTACTCTGCCTCCTCTATGGTTGTCCCATTTTCACTAACCTACACACCTCTCTCCTGAACAAACTGCAGTCGTGTTACTATAAAATAGCCAAGTTTGTCTCCAACATGCCAACTCACACACATCATTGCCTGGCCATTAAATCTATAAACTGGTTGGAGTTCCCTCATTACCTACATTACTCCCAACTTACTCTCACCCACAAACTACTAAATAATCCAAACTACTGCCCATCCCTTCAAACTATAATACAAACACACACCCCTCCTAGGCATCTTAGGTCCTCTACCAAACAACTCTTAACCATAACTAAACCCAACAAAAGAGCTGGACAATGTCTCTATTCCCATGCCATTGCCAAACTTTGGAATGCGTGCTTTCTCTCTATTACTCAACTAGACTCTTTAAAAACATTTAAATTTGCACTAAAAAAACACTATCTCAATAACCTTGTTTGTTCTTGTAGTCATATGATTAAACCCCCTTAAATGTTTTGGCCACTATACACTACAAATACTTTTACTAACTTAATACAGTTGCAATTTACACTATCTGTCTTTGTATCCAGTTTCTCTTGCTTTCTTTATTTCTGTGGCTGAATAAACAAAATTGATTAAGCAGTATTCTTACTTATGAGAATATACAAACAGAATTACTAAAAATTTAACACACTGGGTTTATTTTCTTGCATTGTATACCTCTATAATATGTATTTGTCTTGTATTTCCACTTCAATTTGTATTATGCGAAAACTTTCTTGACTTTCAATGTTAAGCTGATGTTATGTAAAAATTTCTGTGATTGTATGGAGCTTTTCTCCCTGTCCTCCACTGAAAATGGGTCTTTGGGCCCAGTGGACGTTCCCAGTCAACAAACGTCAATAAATAATAAATAAATATGAACAAGCAATATTTGACGCCTAGAGGCACAGTAGGAGGTAACTGCTGAAGCGCCTGCAGGCACTCTCAGCTGTAATAAGTTAAATTCTTCTGTGACAACTGTGTCTCAGGTGGCTAAGCATATTTTAAAGTGTACTTATAAAGCTGATGATGATTCTTCCGCCAAAGCGGCTGTTTTGTTTCTTGATCGTTTTTTGAGCAGATTAGTTCGGCTTCACTTTCAAAATCTTCCTGATGATGTTAAATCTTAGATTTACAATACTCTGTCAGATAAGTTGACTCTGTTTGTTCTTTCTGCACCTGTGGTGCTTAAGAAGTGTGATGAAAGTGGAAAACTGATTCAAAGAGTGACTCAGATTTGTCAGCCTTCTTTTAAAGACCAAGTACTAACCCCCCCCCCCCTTAGTTCACTTTTCCAAGAAGTAATTTAAGCAGCAATGACACTGTAATCAGGGTTTAAAAAAAACATAATGGCAAGGAGGCACAAGAAAGAAAGGTAACGCCTTTAAAAGGCAAGGAGTGTCCTGCCAGTCAACATGACTATAAACGTATTCAATTTCTCCCCATCTCACCATGACAGCCTTTCCATGTCTCTAAGACTTCATCTTCTCTTATGGTATCAGATTGTTGCAGACAGCTGGATTCTGAATGTAATGCACTGGGGACTGCACTCAGCAATCGGAGTTCCTTCCCACATTTCGAGGAATTATTTCTTGTACATGTAAGCAGCTCATTGTATTTCCTCTCAAGTTTGCCCCACTTGCTGTATCTGGGAATTACAAGACCTTTGCCTCCCCCTCTTATAGGCAAATGTTTTATTCAAGAAATGGTCTAGTTCCAAAACCAGAAGATTTGTAGTGATCAGCACTGGATCTTTATTTCTTAATCCTTTTGCCAAGATTCTGAAATTCAGAAAATTATCTTTTCAGTCTCATGTACTTCTGATTACCCCTCCAGCTCTCATGGTATAGCTGGAAATAAATGATGCCTGTCATTGCATTTCAGTTTCAAAACATTTCAGGCTTTACTTAAGATTGTCTGCATCTGGCTTGCATTATCAGCTCTCTGTTTTACCCCTTGGACTCTCCATGACAAGGGTATTCACAAAATGCCTGACTCCATTCATTGCATATTGTAAACTTCAAGGCATTCACATTTTCCATTCATGGATTATTGTCTTATATCTGCAAGGGAATGTAGAATTTTAGGGTGCATGGCAGCAAAGATTGTCATGTTTCCCCCTGGCCAGACTACACATGAAGCACATACAATAGTACCTCAGATCAGTCTAGATTTATCATCTATGACCAGGTGTGAAATTCTTTACACAAGTGCTGATATTATTAACTGGGTCCCACTGTGCAGCTTATGACTTGGTGATTTGTATTTCTTCACTTGTGCTTTTCTGAAATTTTCACATTGTTTTGCTCATCTGTGTAAACTGAGAATTGCACTAAGGAACCACCATTGGAACACTCCACAGAGTAAACACATGATGTCACTGCAAAATCACTATTCATTCAGTTATTACCAAATCAAGCAGGTCATTAATTTTATGAAATATTAAAAAACAAGGGAAAAAAGCAAAGCCAGCTGTAACTATACTTACAGAAAATGAAATACACTACCAGAAACAACATTGCGCCAATTTCCATAACCCCAGGAACTGTCTTGGTAAAAATACTACACCTAGGGTACACTCACATGCCTTCCATTTTTCTTGACCTAAATACTGAGGAAATGTTAAGCAACATTTTGTGTCAGTAGCTTAGCAGGTAGC
>NC_056734.1:226072882-226142882 GCF_019279795.1 Protopterus annectens | reverse complement strand
ATTAGCACAAGGTCCATCTCAAAGAGGCTTGCAATGAAACAAACATTAAAGGAACATTTTGCAGTGAATGGAAATGCAGCTGTTTTGTAACATAAAGCTTATGCAATGCTTTTTCTATGTACCTGTGTTGTAATCACCTGAATGCATTTTATGATGGTGGGGAGGGGGTTGGGGATCTTATGAGTCTGAGAGGAAATAAAAACATAATTATTTTGCTACATTACTGGAACTGATTTACCCTCTTGTTACAGTTGAGTTAAGGGATTCTACAAGGCTGGAATTATTTTGGATTCTCTGAGGGATAAGATACTAACACTTTGAGTTTATTTGGAAAGATTGAGCAGAAAGTCACCAAATTCCTTAACAGGTGTGTCATGTTAACTTTTCTTATTTGAGCCATGTGGCAAGAAAAAGATACATTATGGATGGATAAGGACTTGATAAAAGTAGTGTTGGATGATAATGAAAAATGAACTGTGATAGTTGAGGAGAGACAGGAAGCTAAAGTGGTGAGGATACCTTATGCAACAAAAGTAAGGATTTATAGAATAAATCATGCTAAAAATGTGAGAGTTTTCGACAAGTGAGAAGGCAGTAAATGTCATCTGGTGCAGGTTTTACAACACCATCTTGCTTCATTGGTTAGAGATAGTTCTGGGGATTATCTAACCAGTGAATTTCACAGAATTGGGTGTTTCACTTTGTAAAGGCAGAAACCAAGATATTTTATAGTTAAATGTTAAAGTTTCAGACTGGAAGAGTGATAGCAACTACCCAAAGAGGTCTGTTGTTTAGTGGATGTAGAGTGAAATATTAGAAGACCTCCCTTTTGCTGGGCAAGACTGCAGTTATACCCCACAGTGTGGAATCTCAGCAAACAAGGGGCTGTCATGCACAGTGTCCACATGGCACCTGGTTAAGAACTTTCTGTGTTGTAAAAAAAAAAAAAAAAAAAAAAAAAAAAAGATCCAGTTATGACAAAGTTTAAATGTTGCAGTAGTTAAAACTGAATGTTGGTATATGTGAATGTGGGTGTTTGTTGTGAATGTCACACATCAGAAGACACCATCTGGTGCAGTCATGGTTGTCAACACCGGTACACACAGCCACAGCAGTCAGAACCCAGTCCTGACAATGTGTGTCAGTCACCCTTGTACCGTGTGACATATGTGCACATGGCGTAACACCTCCCACTGTCATCTAAGCTGGCTACATGATGGCTGGAATGTGCTGTAGAAATGTACAATGCTGGTAGCCCAATGAAGTACCTGGAATCAGACACAGTACACTATGTCAGCCATGTAAACCATGCACAACAATGACTGCCCAACAGACACAAACAATGCATTGACACATGGAACATGTGCTCATGACAACCCCACTGAGGTATGTTGCACATATTGATGTACAATTGTCATCTATGGCCATAGCATGGATGCAGACACACATACTCCACAGGTAGTACCATGTGATGTAGGTAGGGGGCATTGCTTGTGTATATGTCACAGTAGATGTACACAGACATGTCCTGCATAGCCGTCATGTAGGGGTAGCTGTGGTATGTCACTACTGGACATGCCCATACAAATTACCATGTCCCACAGGAGATGTGTTAGGTGTGTACCACATGTGACGTGCTGACAACAATCTGCGATGTGTATGGCTGGCGGTGTACCTGTGTGACAATGTCTGTGATGGGTGCAAAGGCACATAGTATCGTATTGCATGCACACAAGCCCCACATAGGTGCATAGCCTGAACATACAGTACAAGGAGTGTGTGGGATGATAGCAACCCACAGGTGGAGATGGATACGGACGGCCCACAACCACATGTGTGTGCACGGTGTTCACGTCCACGACACATGAGCATCTGAGAGGCTAGCGTCACAGCTGTACAGGGTCGCATGCATATATGTTCAGCAACATCCCTGTATGTCCCACCACTGGCCCGTGGACGATGGACACCAACCAAATGTGCAGATATGAGATGTGCACAGCACATCACAGATGCCTACCGTAGAACAGGCCTACCATGTAGACATGTGCACAGTAGGTCTCGCCACCTGCAGTCAAACCGTTAGGTGCCAAACCACACCAATAGTCCAGGCAATGACACAGATGGGCGTGCATGCCTCTGTGTATGTATGTCTGTGAATGGCTCCGGCATAGCAATATAGCTGTGTCACCGTTGTGAACAACAATATGAATGGGTTGTATGTGTGAGGGTGCATCATATGTGTATGGTCAGATCGGCGATACCATCAGTGGGCCTGCTATGTGAACATCCCTGTCCCCATACATGGATACCTCTGCTGAGGCCAACACCACATTCACACAGGGAGGGATGGCGGTGTGTAGTGCAGCAGCAGACATGTGGGTGGCAGCGGGCAATGGATGTACACATATGTGTTACCCACATCAGTTCAGGCAGCCATCCATGTGCATGGGATAGCGGTGTGTGTACACATACAGCACTGTGTCGATCAACATCCCAGCACATAGCACCTGCCAGGGCTACAGTGTATGTATGGATGTGTGATACCTGCATGCACCACACACACCCTCAACAAGCAGCGTACAGCATACCTCGCTGGAGGACAGTGTCCACACCATGGTGATAAACATGTTGAATGTCCATATTCACACAGCTATGACATATGCAATGGACAGCCACCCTGCCAATACCGTCAGCCCACGGGTGGGTCACACCCAGTGCCATGTATGTGGCATACCCTGCCATATCATGCAGAGCTGACCAGCAAGGCTGCATGAGCTATCACAGTCCCACATGGTGCAATGGACAAATACCATACACAGTAGTAATGTGGCGGCGATGCACCCTGTCATGTTACAGGTGCTGTGTGAGCTCTGCACAATGTGTGTGTGTACATGCTATGCATGGCCTTTCCTGCTAATGTGTCATGGTTACACATTGCTCCATGTCTATCACATCGTAACACAGGTGAGCTGTGGCAAGTTGTCCAGCACCGGTACAGTGCTGTGTGGAAGTACATGGCACAACACATGCATGTGCAGGTGTCCATGTGTATGTGTACAGTGCCGCTGCTGGCGTTCACAATGGACACAGGCGTGATGTGTACTGACATATACACAGCGTCCAGGTGAACAGTAGCACAGACGTCACATGGGGACTTATGCCAACTGATATGGACATAGGTGCAGCCAGGTACACATGTCCATGGCAGGCTAACATCTACATGGTGCATGCACAGTGTGATGGGGTGGCACACAGATATGATGTGACACCCAGTGCTCAATGGTGTGAAGCCACAACATCGGCTGTGTCACCGCCACGATGCCCTTCACAGATCACTGTGCAGATGTCGTACATGTCATAGCAATGTATTTCCAACAGTATGCCAGCACAGCAGTGTGAATGTGACCTGCCACCATCATTATGTCTTCCAGATAATGCCACGTTATCGGCTTCCAACATTTAGCCGACAGGAGGAGGAGGTCATCATACCATACCTCCAGAGTAACTACAACGCCCTGTTTAGCCATGTGCCACAGCAGGCACAGGAACAGCAGGAGATGTGGGAGGAGATGTGCAGGAGGGTGAACAGCGTGGGCGGAAACAACCGCAGCTACCAACAAATCCGCAGGCACTGCACAGACCTGATCCGGCATGCAAGACAGCGTGCGCTGCAATCGCCAGGCAACAGCGTGGGACAGGTGGTGGGCCACCAACACAGCCCCACTCACAGCTACGGAGGAGCTCCTGGCCAGTCTGGGGACACCCACGGAACAACACGCAGAACCACTTGCGTCCATCGTGGAGGTGGGTGTCTCCCGAGCTATGAGCCTGGAGCCGCATGGTAAGTCAGTGTTGCATGTTTGTATGATAGGCGGCGTGGGTGTGGGTGTCATAGTACAACACATGATATAGCAATACATGCCAGGTATATGGCCACACAAGATGCAAACCATTGTATGCTATGTTGTGTTAGCAGACATGTGCATAGCACATGCTACCACACACATGCATGATGTGACATGCACAGTGCTGACCGTGGAGATAGTAATGGCTAATGTGTATACCTTAGTGTAATGCCTTTACAGATGCGTCTGGCGTGTCGCAAGGACAAGGGTCTGTTGCAGGTAAGTCTGTTGCTAGTCAAGCGCATGTTCTGCTGTATTGATATTCCCCATGTGTCTAGGCATGACATGCTCACCTGTGTGTGCCCCGTCACGGTATACAGCTCGCACCACCGACATACACACCACCCATGTACAGTAGATACACCCGTTACCGTAGAGTGGTATGACACCACACAACCTATTGGTGTGTTACGTGCATTCAGCTATGCATACAATGGTGTAGGTGTTACACAATGGCTGCATGTGTAGTATGCATTGGTATGCCAGTGCAGTATGCACACAGTACCACATAGTGAGCTGTGATCTGGCCAGAGCACAGGTGTTACCAATGTGACCCATGCCCTGCATCGGGTGCACCGTTGTGACATGGCGCATGCCATGTCCCATGCTGCGTGGATGTCTGGCTGCAGCATTGTCACACCATGATATGACCTATGCACAACATAGCAGACATCCACACTGTCAGCATATCCGTAGAGAATGTGACACATCACACTAGTATGGGTGTATGTCACATGGGCCACCACAGGGCCGTGTGCACGATGTCTACCACACACAATTGTCAATGACTCAGACAGACAAGGCCATGGTTGATACCTACAGGCATGTTGCCACACAGCACATCCACAGTGGGTACTCACCGTTGCACCCTGTACACACATAGTGGGTTCATCACTGTAGTGGACCCCCTGGACATCTGATGTAGTACACCAGTGACATGGAATGCCTCTCCACAGCTACTACAGGTGCCTCCAATGTCCACCATATCGTGCTGCTGAGCAGCTGAACTGACTTACAGACATGGCAATGTAATGCGTCCAGGTCACGCATCGCACAGACACATAGCTGTGTCCTGCTACTGTGCAGTGGCACAGAGCCCGCACTACACACCGTACAGCTATGCACACAGCTCACAGCAAGCGTACCTGCACAGACATCACTGTTACACATACATTGTATCTGTACACTGTACACATAACACTGCACCGTGACAGCCATTGTGATGTGGTGCATGCGGTGGGACACCATCTTCACATGTCCACATGATACGCACATGTTTGCGGTGTACATTACATAGTGTCGGCAGCCATGTGTACTCTCAACTTCGCCAGCGGCCACACGGTGTATCACGCTGATGCATGCAAACTACCATGAATGTGTGTACTGCATGCCTACTAAATGACACCTGCCTGTTGTACTGTCCCCACCAGGGCAGTGTACATACTGCCACTATGAATGTCTGGTCTGCATTCACTGGTCTGTGTTGTGTGAATGCTGCATGCCACCTGCATTATCACATGCATGCTGTGTGTGTGTGTGTGTGTGTGTGTGTGTGTGTGTGTGTGTGTGTGTGTGTGTGTGTGTGTGTGTGTGTGTGTGTGTGTGTGTCTGTATTGTAACCGATGGTATGTCTTTGTATTGACAGGTGCTGTAGGTGCGTTCCCCTCCTGCGGTCAATCTGATGCTAGTGTCCCCACAGATACTAGTGGTGATGACCATGTGCATGAGGCACAGGCAGGGTCGTCACAGGCAGAGTCTGTGCCACTGGAGAACATCACACATCGTCCCTTTCATCCCGCACGGTTCAGATGCCGACACATACCCCAACACCGAAGCCCATAGATGGCGGTCAGTCAGCGTCTGTTGTCCCGAGCAGGAATGTGTGGTGGCTGCAGAAGGTGTGGGTACACCGCGATGTTGCCAGTGTAAGGACTGGTGCAGTGCCACGCAGGCATGTGGCAGGTGCTGCTCGTGGGGAGCACCGCTAGACATACACCTGCCGTACAGGGTGCAGCAGCTGGTATAACCAGGCGCATGTTCCAGACTGTAATGGCGGCGCAGGCACGTGCCGAACGGCAGAACCAGGAAGGGCAGAGGCTGCAGAGGTCCGCAATCCGTACCCTAAATGACAACATCCAGGCATTGGCGAATGCACAACAGCATCTTGCCGATGTTCTGGATAGGAGATTGGGTGACATGGCTGGTCTCCTCGACCGAGGCTTGGCCATCCTTGAGCGTGCGCAGTTCGTGCAGGAACACCAGGTAGGGGTGAGGCATAGGGCACGTGGGCGTGTGCCAGCAACACCACCTGCTGCAGGTCAGCGTGTGCGTGCCACCTCCCATGCCCACCCAGACAGTGCTGGTAGCAGTAGCACTGCAGCTGCTACTACACCATCCACACCAGGACAGAGCAGGCCGCGTGGGCGTGGCCCTGGGCGGCCCGTCGTGGAGCGCGTTTCCAGCGGACATGTGACATCGGAGAGTGGACAGTCCGTACCTCCACCGGTCGTGCCCGTGCGACCCCAGGCAGGCGCGGGTCCGCGTCGCCCGGCAGACACAGTGAGCCGTAACACCTGCACTGTACAGTCAGGGGCTGCCAAGCATACCCGTGTAGGCATCACAGATGACTGAACTGTGTACACACACACCCACACACAGCAGACACAACTGTAGGGCTCCACCACACCCACATGCAATCTACATAGTCATGCCCACTCAATGCACTGGCCCTTACACACACACATGATGTCATCCATTGGTACAGCCCATGCCTGTGGCACTATATCACCCTGTGCATATGATGAAGTCTCTGCCGCATAACTGTGAGCCACACCATCAATGCGGTTAAGCTAACATATTCTGATGCACAGGGTGGACCACGATAGTGAGAGGTGTATGTGATACCTGTGTCCGCATAGTACGTGATGTGTATGTTGTGGTGTGTGTGTATGGCTGGTGACAGGTGTGTATGTGATGTGGGTTGTGCACGGACATCATGCAGCAGACATACCATGCAGGACAGGTGCAGCATTCATTGATATGTGTACACAGTATGTGTGGTGGTTACATGTGTAGCACCATGTCGGTGCAGTTAACCCGTATGATACTGATGGTGTACTTGCGTGCCTACTGGGAGCACTGTAATTAGTTCCCCGCGTGTAGTCGTGGGGTACCCACAGGCATGTCTGGCAAAATCAGCATAGCACAGTTACCCACATCCGGCATGGACCCTACATAGGTACATAGGCACATGAGCGTAACAGGATATGTGCCCTCGACATGTGTGGACCTAGCATGACTGTGTGTGGCGTCTAACACCCCTCAGGATGGGGATGCCATATCCATCAGTCCCCAGTCCCTGGTCTAGCAGTGACACACAGAGGTTGCCTGGCGCATAACTATCGTCACACATCCACCGTCATTAGCAGTCCTGGACAAAGGCAGTCAGGGCCTTTCCTTCACATGGCCTGGCACTCCTCCCGTGTTGTAGGGGTGTCTGGCCGTTAACCCTGTTCCCCCAGCACGTCCCACTCATCTTTGTGTTGAGGTGTCTGACAGTCGCTTCTGTGCCCGTGTTTGCATGGAGCCTGGGAGGTGGAATGTGCCCATGTCACCCAGGTCAGACATGGCCGTGTATGTCAGGCACAGATCACCACGGAGCAGCTGTGCTGTGAAGATCCACAGCCGGTGTCCCCTTGGCCGTGCAGCTTGTGACACATGTCCTAGCACCGTCATCCCGGTCTTGTGGAGCGTTTGCGGGCCTGCCGAGTGCTGCAGGCGTCAGGTTGGCTACAGGCCACATGTGCCATTATGCGCAGTCATTGCTCTGGTGTGTGATGTGTACAGAGGTACAATGAACACACCTGATGTGGTTGCCATTCCATCCAGACCAGGAGGCCACAATGGAATGTCTTCACACCCACATTGCCATTGTGTGTGTTGACAGAGGTTGCCGACAGGTGTGGTAGCCATTTCCTGAACCGTCCACCATCTTTAATGGCGTACCACCTACATGTGACATTGGGACGAACATGTCCTTCACACTGGGTAGGGCTGCACCTTCTCTGGCATTTAGTAGCAGGCCATGGCTCTGGCACCAGTCATCCATGTCTATGTCGCCCTAGGTGGATGTCCGTGTAACATGGGGTGTTGCGTACGTTGGACGGTGCGTAGTCATCTGCATACCTTGTCTGCTACAATCCCCTATGATTGCATGCACATTGGAAGGTCGGATGCCATATGGCAGGGGCACAGGAGTGAGCCCTGTGGGCCTCCACTGGGTCCAGATATGAGTGTGACAAGGCACCTTGAGCACCAACCCTGTGTGGTGTGACCTCCAACCTGTCTGAGAAGCATCAGGTGACATATGTCCCCACATGTATGCTGGCGAGCCTTTCCATGGGTCCCATGTGTAGTGTGCTCTGAGCGCTCCCACCAGGTCATGGTACTGTGTGCAAACCCACGTATCCCCATCAATGGCCTTGGTGACCACTCCAGACTGGGCGAGCAGGTTCGGGAGGCAGGATCCGCCCTTGACTATGTAGTTGTGGGTATGTTCGGTATTGGCTGTACACGCTATCTGTAACCATGGCCACCTGTATGGACCTCCACACAGCTTTGCAGACAACACTTGTCAAGCGTATAGGGTGTGGCTGTTGACAGTCCATAGGAGCACTACCCTGGCATAGTGGGACCACAGATGCCATATGGCATCCATTGGGGACATAGCCCATAGTAAGGCTAACATGACAGAGTGGCGCATGTGTGGGCGAGGGCCTCAATGAGGATGGGTAGCACACAGCCAGGGACACCATCGGTGCCCATTGCTGGCGTGTCAACCGCCATAGAGATATGGGATCACTCCAGGCCATATGACATGTTTGGGAGGATACACTCTGGTGGGATGGATATGTTCCCTGTTGGGGGATGTATGCATGGAACATGTCCTGTGGTTTGCAGACAATGTCTGTGGGTGCAGTGACTGTTGTACCATTCTGGACCATTTCCAGGCAAGTCTGTGTGCCCCAACCATGTCCTTACCACAGTTAGGGAAGGCCCTGTGGTTGTCTCATGTGCCCTCTGCAGTACCACTCCCACAAGCGGACCTGGATGATGGTATGTGGGGCCGTATGGTGGCCCGGTATGAATGGGTGATGGTTTCCCTGGTACTGTCATTGCCCTGCCATGTAGTAGCTCCAACTGTTGATGTACAGGTAGTCAGTGGCTGCGGTCCACCACACCATGTGCCTACCTGTGGTGGACAAGGTCCTGATGTCATCATGTTTGCCTGTTGCAGACATGCATGTGGAGTGGTCGGGGAAGGCATTCGTTAGGCGTTTGCGGTCTGGCCTCTGTTCAACACTGGCATGGAGGACTTGTAGGGTACCACACGGTCATATGATGTGTGTGGTTTTCTGTGGAGAGGTCATCACTGAGGTCCCCATGCTGGTGTTGGTTACAGTGAGTGGATGACCAGTGGATCCACTATACGGTCTTGCATCACCATTGAGGGCTGTACATCCTGTGTGGGGCATATCCTCACCATGCGTGATGGGCAGAACTGTCAGACATCCCCCACTAGTATGTATGGTGCATGGCTGTTTAACAGTGGCCAGGTGTGTGAACACCTGGGACTGCTGGCGTACTGTGTTGTGCCATGGGTAATGTTCCCAGGCTATGTATGGGTGGTTCATGTCACCCAATACGGTGCTGTTGTGAGAGCATGCCCACTCACCAGTGTCCTCAGGACATCTGTGAAGGTATCCTGTGTTTGGGAGGGTTGTCTGTAGCATGCAACAAACTGTAGGCCAGTCCTACACATGGTTAGTGCACCTAGATATTCCCGCAGCAGCGCCACGTCTGTGGCATGGCGGGTTGCTGTTGTGTGGCTGGACACACAGGATGGTCCGCATTCCGCCACCCATGCCGTCGCACCATGTGTATGCATGTCTGATCTGTGCCGACTCTAAGTGTCTGAGCATGCCCAGTAGGCAGCTGTGTAGATAGACACACAGCACAGTGCACACCGCGCCCGTCTGCAGTTATACCCGGGTGCATGCCTGTATCCCCTACGCAACGGCCACGTCTGTGGCATGGCCAGGTTTCTGTTGTGTGGCTGGACACACATGACGGTCCACATTCCGCCACCCATGCCGTCGCAACATGTGTATGCATGTCTGCCCTGTGCCGAGTCTAAGTGTCTGAGCATGCCCAGTATGCAGTGATGTACTGATCAGTAGTTACTTGTTATTCTCGACTGCAGCACTAACGTGTTAGTGTACGGCGACCTTGGGATGGTAACAGACTGCGTGACTGCGCCCGATCGGGCGCATTGCCTCTGCAAATGATACCACTCACGTAGGGGTATGCCTCCTGACAGCGCTCTGCTCAGTAAACTCGGTAGCGCGTTCTGTAAATGCTTCATACTGCAGTGTGTTCATGTAGATAGGCGTAGGTTCGTCCCCGTCCCTTCCGTGTGTGTGTGTGTGTGTGTGTGTGTGTGTGTGTGTGTGTGTGTGTGTGTGTGTGTGTGTTTCCAGCTGCCTCTGCGACTGATTATGCTTTTAGACGCTCCGCAACACATGCCTTGGCTATTGCCAACTATTGTCTTGCGGGTGGCGTCAGCAGCCTACAAGTATGCCTGTGGCAGCGCTCTGTTTAGTAAACTTCGGTAGCGTTCTGTAAATGCTTCATACAGTAGTGTGTTCATGTAGATAGTCGTAGGTTCGTCCAGCGTCCCTTCCGTGTGTGTGTGTCTCTGTGTGTGTGTGTTTCCAGCTGCCTCTGCGACTGATTATGCTTTTAGGCGCTCCGCAACACATGCCTTGGCTATTGCCAACTATTGTCTTCGCGGGTGGCGTCAGCAGCCTACAAGTATGCCTGTGACAGCGCTCTGTTTAGTAAACTTCGGTGGCGCGTTCTGTAAATGCTTCATACAGTAGTGTGTTCATGTAGATAGTCGTAGGTTCGTCCCCGTCCCTTCCGTGTGTGTGTGTCTCTGTGTGTGTGTGTTTCCAGCTGCCTCTGCGACTGATTATGCTTTTAGGCGCTCCGCAACACATGCCTTGGCTATTGCCAACTATTGTCTTGCGGGTGGCGTCAGCAGCCTACAAGTATGCCTGTGACAGCGCTCTGTTTAGTAAACTTCGGTGGCAGCGTTCTGTAAATGCTTCATACAGTAGTGTGTTCATGTAGATAGTCGTAGGTTCGTCCCCGTCCCTTCCGTGTGTGTGTGTCTCTGTGTGTGTGTGTTTCCAGCTGCCTCTGCGACTGATTATGCTTTTAGCCGCTCCGCAACACATGCCTTGGCTTTTGCCAACTATTGTCTTCGGGTGGCGTCAGCAGCCTACAAGTATGCCTGTGACAGCGCTCTGTTTAGTAAACTTCGGTGGCGCGTTCTGTAAATGCTTCATACAGTAGTGTGTTCATGTAGATAGTCGTAGGTTCGTCCCCCGTCCCTTCCGTGTGTGTGTGTCTCTGTGTGTGTGTGTTTCCAGCTGCCTCTGCGACTGATTATGCTTTTAGACGCTCCGCAACACATGCCTTGGCTATTTCCAAATATTGTCTTGCGGGTGGCGTCAGCAGCCTACATGTATGCCTCTGACAGCGCTCACGTCAGTTAACTTGGTAGCGTTGTGTAAATGCTTCATACTGTACTGAGTTCATGTAAATAGGTGTAGGTTCATCTTCCGTGTGTGTGTGTGTTTCCGTTGCTTTCGAAAATACAACTGAATAAGCAAATTGTTAAAGTGTTCACAATCAACAGTGTGATATTTAAAATCATGTTAAGACTCACATTGTTGATTGTGAACGATTCAAACTATAGCATTTTCCTGCACCGTTGTGGAAACAACAGCGTTGCATGTTTTAATGAACTGTTTAAATGTTCACGAAGACTTGTGTTGTGTCGAACTACGGGGCTATTCTTGCTGCAGGTTGCTGGTTTGTTTGTGTTTCATAGTACAATATCATGTAATAAGTGTGTTCATAGTATGCTTTCTGTGATGTTGACATGTGTGTGTTTCGTTAGCAATGCGTCTCTGCTTTCTATGCTGTGGCTACATCTCCATTGCTCGCATAGAAAGTGACAAATGGAAGTGTAAGGGTGGACATTTAAAGCCTGGATACTTCCATGTTATGTGTAAGTCTCACGGGGCCAGCGGGTGATAAGCGCATACATGTCTATGAAGTACCTTTGGATACCATATGCGACCTGTCGTGGACGAAATGTTTATGTTGACTGTTCCATCTACCTATGTGTGACATGGTTTGTGGCCATAGGGTGCCAGCAAGTCTTCCCTGTTCATTGGGTGTTTGCCATGGTGTATTGACATCAATCCTATTAATTCACGAAGGATGTCTTTCTTTGGTGTCAGCGCCATAGTTTGACCATCCTATGTCATTCCCAGCAGGCGTGGAGATTGTGCCATTGGTATCTTTACACAGGTGACCCATCTGTTCCACTGTATGGGCGTGTGATCCCCATAGATGTGCTGGCACATGGAGTGTTGTGTATGCGCGGTATCTGCCCAGCGGTCTTTCTTTGAATGGGGAGTGTGTACTGTACACCGTATCTGTATTCCCTGGGTTATGCCTTGCAACAGCTGTGGGATTCCCCCAGGTTTGCAGCTATGGGTGCCATCTTGGCGTCGTTTGTCCATCCATGGGAACTGCCTACTGGACACTAGTATCGGGCTGTCAACATTTCACAGCTGCATTCTCCATTTCCGGTGGATGATCGGTATTAGTATTGCGAATGCGCATATGCCATGGCCACGTCCGCTTTGCAGGCGGGGCGATGAATCATCTGCCAATCCACACCGACACCCATATTTGCATACCCACGATCCCATGTCTGCAACCCTCGACAGTACCCTTGCACACCCTTCATGTGTGCGGAAATGGGATAATGAGCGTGCGTGTATGGGCGCAGCAGCCTGGGGAGTCCTATTCATATGTCCTGCATTTCATGGGCGGCTGTCATCACCCTTGAAGGCGCTTGTGGTGCATATATCTACCTGTGCCGTAGTCACGGCTGTCACCTCTTCGGTTCACACTATGTTGCCCACACTTACTTAAGGAGTAATTTTGGGTCCTGCAATGGACACCGATGTGCATATGTAAAGTTTAGAACATGTTGGACTGTGTCCATTCGGCCAGTGGGTTTGACTGCGCCGTATGTTCCCCATTCCGGATGTCTGTCCGCCTACCCATATTATGTAGTGCTTTCGTAACCCGTGTCCTTCCACAATTTACCCATAGGGTGTTACTGTAGTCCTGCAGGTTGGCAACTGCTTTAGATAATCCTCACAGGTACCATTGTGAACTATCCGCCACTGTATTGTCAGTATAACACAGCGGTACATGTAGAACCTATTTATTCATGACAGTATGTCGGTTATGTGTGGGAGCGCCATATTTTAGCGATAGTATGACGTTAGTAGTTGGCGTTGTTGGTGTGCCACTAATATGTGATTCGCACGTCGCAGGTATGATCCGTAGAGTGGGCGGGTGATCCCCACATACTTGATAGCACCTTGGCTGCTGTATGCGCTGGGATTATGCGGCAGGATGGATCTCTTCGGGGTGTATCTACTGCTGTTTCCATCTATATGTCCTGTGTCATGCCCTACAACGGCTGTGTGATTCCACCAGGTTTGGTATTATCGGTGCCATCTTGTCCGTGCGTTTGACCATCCTTGGGAAATGCCCACTGGACACTGATGTAGGGCTGAACACATTTCACAGATGCCTTTAGCATTACGCTATGGGTGCTTAGCATCCTTACTGAGGACTAAGGCCGTCCTGTACCCGCAGCCCTCCCGCAGGCGGGACAGCGGATTATCTGCCAAACAACACGAGCCCCATTTTGCATACCCAGGATACCATGGCTGCAACCCCCAGATGCGCATGACACATCCTTCATGTGTGCGGAACTGGGATATGGGCGCACATGTATGGACACGGCAGTCTGGGGACCTCTGTTCATATGTCCTGCATGTCATGGGCAGGTATCATCAACCTTAAACACGCTGGTGGTGCATATGTCTAGCTGTGCCGTAGTCACGGTTATTACTCTGATTGGCGATCCGATGGATAGCAGCAAGCGTCGTAATTTTGGAGTCCTACAATGGACACCGATGTGCATTTGTAAAGTGTAGAGCGTGTTTGACTGTCCCCATCTGGCCAGTGGTATTGACTGCGCTGTATGTTCCCCAGTCGTGGATGTCTGCTTGACTACCCATCGTTTGTATGACATGGCCTATCTATATCCACGTGCCAGTATGCGGAAATACAGCAAACCTTGCGTCCTGCCCATCTTCATAAACGACATTATGGAACATATATCGGCAAAAACAGACACTGTCAAATCGATAGACTCCACAGTGAAAGGATACTGAGCTCTCTCACCTACTAACATGGGGCATCGTCGAGATGCGGAATGCATGACATAGCCGTCCCTTATACACTTCCTTCAGAGTCGGTTTAAAGCGAAATAATCAATAAACCTGCTCATAGTTAGGTGGACAGTGCTCCAAGTCTTGATTATACCGTGACATATACATATCAGTGTTGCATGCCTTACTTCATGGAAACAATAATACGGCAACAATGTGTTAATATATATACAATATTGGTAAATACAATCAGTATCCGGACACATAGTTGATAATTGTTGTGAGTGCACCTTAGAATGTAGTGTGTTGATCAGGTTATTGTATATCAATGTGTATAATAGTAGCATTACGATAACAAAGCATGGAATCAATAAGTACTATTTAAGCATATATTTGACAATTATGAATGTAAGCGTGTGGAGGAGACATCCGTAACCTTCCCTGTTTCCACTGGATCACACGCACCGCACTTTTCGCGCATGTCGGATTGTGGGTTCTGGCGCGCGCATGCATATCCGTAGTCCGTTTATATATGTTTACAGTGTCTGTGTGGTTCACGTGTTTTCGTTACTTGTGACTATTCGGTAACATATGTCTGATCCGGTTGGCGGGCGTGTGCAGAAAGCACTTACAGCTTTATATATGTAACAGTCTTTGCAGCATGGGCGCTTTACGTACTGCGTGCACATCTATATGTTCTATAGTTAAGTAATTCAAGCGTGACTGCATTCACGTTTGGCGGTTACTGTGACCAGTGCCGTTAGCTGTTCGTTGTCATTAATATGCGTACCCATGGTACCTATGTACATTTACATATCCCCCGCACACCGCGCGTCACAGGCATCCATTCTCCTGCTGGGAAAGGTGCGGTACTGCATGTTGAACATTCCTAATTCCCCTCGCTCATGGCCCAGGATGCATATGTCGTCACCGCAGGGCTGTTCAGATGACAGCTGCTTATATCCCATACGCATACAGGCCTTGATTGTCAGGGTGTTGCTGTGGTGCTTTGGGTTTGGTCTTGGCAGCCCACTGTGCGGGACTGCCCTGACCCTGTACGAATGTTAGATGAGTCACATGGGCGCGTTTTGTCCGTGTCCATGGTACCATGTCATGGCCCCAATTATTACGTAACCGTGTCATCGATTGGCGGTGTACCCGTTGTAGATCTCGTTATACTAATTGCACCGCGGTCTGCTCGAACTAACCAATTTCCATTACTAACCCTCCATATGTATGGCCTGCGTCGCTTAATATTACAAGGGTTTAACATTGCGTGGCGACTTTCACTGAGCCACAGACATGTCCGTTGCTTTGTTTGGCCCGGTTCGCTGTGCTACACACATTTAACATGGCGTAACAGGTTGAACAGCTCGAACCACGAGGACATCGGGTTGTCCGTCGCTGTCTATTATTGAATGTCTCTGTGGAGTTTGTTTCACAAAGCGAGACAATGTCGGCATTGTTAGCGGACATCTCGCGCGAATGCGTCCGCACCGCCGCGGGTGGCGTATGTCTGCCTTTGGCGGCGAACAGGCATTATGCTGTGCCATTATGTCTGGGGATATATGGTTTCCTTACATAGATGATGTGCCATACTAGCAATGACCCTAGCAATGACCCGCGTCTGGGTGTGGGTACTGCTGTATTACCCACGGGAAGAGTGGCCTTAGGGTAAGTGGTGACCTAGGCAGAAGTTGCCACCGATACATCACCGCTACCCCCTCCTGGTCTACCTACACCAAATAGAGTCTGGAAAGGTGCCCGGTAGAGCAACACCCTAGGCGGCTACCTACTTGGCCTATGCCTAAGGCCGGCTATGTGTGTGGTCCCTTGGGCATCGGACTCGAGGCGTGCCACGTCTGCCGTGGGTATGTCCAGCATTACCCACATCCAGCCCCAAGGCAGTCAACACAGCATCCATGGGTCCACATGGTGTCCCAGCTGTGTACTCCAGGAACTCTATGGGAATTTAACCCACACTTAGGACAGCTGTTTAATCTTAGCCTCACCTCAGGATCGTGCCTGAGTAGTAGCACAGGGCGACTGTAGTCACACTCCACATAGATGGTGCCTCCACTGACCCTGGTTATTACCATACCATTAGTTTGACAAGCCTTATCTGCAAAGCCATGGAGATGGATCATAATGGGACACATAGATAAAGACATAGGGGACCCGCATACTTTGGATACAACCCAGTTTAGCTTGGTCAGAGTCAGATCATGCCCTTTACACGTGTTTCACTTTGTAGAATCAGTCACCAAGGCCATTGCTGAGGGTAAAGCAGTCCATACAGCCTACCTCAACCCGGCAGAGGCCTTGACACAATACCCCCTCGGGTATAATTGATAAACCCGTCATCTTGAATGTAGATCCATACATGCGCCATATGCGTTCCAAGCGGGCTAAGTCACAGAACACACATGGCCATAGTTGCTGGCGCCATGTCATACTCACAGCCAGTCACAGGTGGTGTCCCATGGGGCTCAGTCCTGGGTCCACTATTTCCAGCATCTCGTTTCCAATGTACCGCATACACAGGGGTTATGGGTGACAATGTTTGCAGATGACTGCAAACCGGTGCCAAAGTCAGACACACATCTGACACAGATATCCTTCAGGAGTGCCTCACAGATGTGGATAAGTGGTACCAGAGACATGTCCTACAGCTAAATGCCAGGAAATGCATAGGCATACCCTTCGGGAAGAACAAGGTTACCCGAGCTACCATATAGGTGGCAATCCACTGAGCACAGAGGGGTTACCAGTGATCTGGGGACACGTGTTGTTGTTAACCGTTCGTTAGACACACATGTTGCTAACATAGTTAGGTAGACCTTCCACATTGCCCACATCATCATGAAGGGATTCACATCTAGATCAGGGCAGGTCATTGTCCCCTTGTACTCATCACTCAATAGACCTATGATTGGGTACAATGCCCGTTCAGAATGTATCTGACCCAACACCTGCAGCAGCTGGAAAGGCACCAACAGTTCTTCGACAAACAGATGCAGGGTCTCAGGTATATGTGTTATACTGACCGACTGAAAGAATTCCAGCTGTATACAGTTGCATACCACTTGCCCAGAGGTGACCCGTGCCTGGCATACCCGGCTAAGTCGAACCCAGATCTGATGACTATGCTTCACGTAAATAAGTTAGATCCCTCAGAACCACAAGGGCAGCCGACGTACACCTTGACACTCTCATTAATCGAGCGTGTTGTTGGGACGGATTCATCCCCGAGACACTCACTATGCTGTGGAGCGACATCCCAGTACATGTGAGGGCAAGCACCTCGCTGGCCTTGTGTTAGTATTTACACATGGATGTCTGAATTGATTTATTTAAGTAACCTTCTAAATGAATATTTACATTAGCACATTGTGAATCTTTACATTTCGTTGGTCTATTTTACAGTAGTCATAATCATACGGTTTATGTGTATATATTATGGTTCATTTATATTACTAGGTGTCTGCAGTTCTGTTAATATATTGGCACAATCCGTAGGACATATATATGTATCTTACACAGTCAGACATTTGGAAAACATTTTATGTTGGTTCATGTTTCATATATGTACATATATTTCTATTTTCCGATGAAGACTGTACCTTTGAAGCAATGTCTGATGTCCTCACTGTGTGGGATCTGTAACCCAAGTAAGGTTTGTTCGCTTGTCTGCCTTTAAGGCATGTAATTAGTACCTAGCACATCTAATGTACTGACCAATTAATGCTTGTAAATGTAGTAGGTTGGACTGCATTGTATGTAGTCTGAATAAGTCTGCTTATGAAGCAGGCGAAGTGAGCTCAATAGTCTATGGTGACTGCCTTTAATTCTTGGTGTGCTCTGGTTGGTCACTGGCGGTCCCTACAGTACCTCGTCTTTGCTTTGGACTTCATCGGCTGGTTGTCTGTGTTTGTTGTATGGGGAATGTCAACTGTAGTCCCTATGTGTATGACTTGTGTAATGCCTTACTACGGCAGTGTAATTCCACGGGTTTGCAGTTATGGGTGCCATCTTAGTCATCGCTTGTCCATCCATGTGAATTGCCTACTATACACTGGTATAGGGCTGTACACATTTCACACCTGCATTTTGCATTCCCCGGAGTATGGTGTGCATTATTAGCGGAGAGTGGCGCATGTGCTACGCACGTCCCTCCCAGGCGGGACAAAGGATTGCCTGCGAAACAACACCGAGGCCAGATTCTACATACCCAGACTCCCTTGACTGCAACAGTGGACAGTACCCATTACACATCCTTCATGTGTGCTGGACTGTGATGTGGACGCAGCTGAATGGACCCGATACCCTGGGTATTTCTGTGCATGTGTGCTGCAGTTCATGGACAGCTATCATCAACATTGAACAGCTTGCGTGCATATGTGTACCTGTGGCGTGGTGGCGACAATTAGATCACATGAGTAATGCAGGAAGCTAGCAGGCATTCTCTGAACAGAATTTTTGGGTCCTACAATGGACACCGATGTGCATATGTCAAGTTAGATGTTGCTGGACTGTGTCCACCTGCCCAGTGCTTTTCACTGCTGGTGTATGTTCCCCAATCGCGGATGTCTGTTTGACTACCCATTCCACATGGTGCTACATAACCAGCTGATTTAGTACTGTGAACAAATTACATACATCCAAAGATGCTGGTTAGCAACTGCTTCATATAAACCTCAGACATCCCAATGGGACATATCCGTCACTATATTTCCAATATAACACCACCAGAACATGTTGCTTACCTATGCATTCATTTAACCATGTTGTCTTCATAGGTGGGAATGCCATAGTTTACATATCCTACTTGGCGTGGTGTGTGTGCCATTAGTATGTCTTCCACAGGTCGCACATCTCTTCCGCTGTACGGGGCGGGTGCACCTCAGTCTGTTGCTCGCAGATTGAGTGCTGTATACGCCGGTGTTGGCACGACAGTCCGGCTTTGTATGTGGAATGTCAACTGTAGTCCCTATGTGTATTTCCTGTGTTATGCCTTCCCGCGGCTATGTCATTTAACCGGGTTTGCAGTTGTGGGTGCCATCCTGGCCATACGGGTGTCCATCCATGACAATTGCCTACTGGACACTAGTATAGGGCTGTACACATTACACACCTACATTTAGCATTCTCCGGGTATGGTTTGCATTATTAGCGGAGAGTAAGGCAGGTGATCGCACATCCCTCCCGGGGCGGGAGAAAGGATTGCCTGCGAAACAACACCGAGCACAGAGTCTACATACCCAGAATCCCTTGACTGCAACAATTGACAGTACCCATTACACATCCGTCATGTGTGCGGGACTGTGATGTGGGCGCAGTTCTATGGACCGGTACCCTGGGTATTTCTGTGCATCTGTGCTGCATGACATGGACAGCTATCAGCAACATTAAACACGCTTGCGGTGCATATGTGTACCTGTGACTACAATGAGTTCAGTTAGTTGATTAAATAAGGCGGCATTCCTGTCTTTAGACAAATTTTTGGGTCCTACAATGGACACCACTGTGCATATGTAAAGTGTAGAGCTTGTCGGACTGTGTCCTTGTGAGCACTGGGTTTCACTGATACTGTGTGTTCAGGAATCGCGGATGTCTGTTTGACCACCCATTCCACATGGTGCTACATAACCAGGTGATTTAGTACTGTGGACATATGACATACATCCAATGATGCTGGTTAGCAAATGCTCCATATAAACCGCAGGCGTCCCAATGGGACATATCCGTCACTGTATTTCCAATATAACACCACGGAACATGTTGATTACCTATGTATTCATTTAACCATGGTGTCTTCATAGGTGGGAATGCGATAGTTTACATATGGTGCTTGGCGTTGTGTGTGTGCCATTAGTATGTGTGCCACAGGTCGCACATCTGTTCCGCTGTGCGGTGGCGGGTGCTCCTCAGTCTGTTGCTGGCAGACTGAGTGCTGTATCTTGCCGGTGTTGTACGAGGTCCGGCTTTGTATGTGGAATGTCAACTGTAGTCCCTATGTGTATTTCCTGTGTTATGCCTTACAGCGGCTATGTCATGTACCGGGTTTGCAGTTGTGGGTGCCATCCTGGCCATACGGTGTCCATCCATGACAATTGCCTACTGGACACTAGTATAGGGCTGTACACATTCCACACCTACATTTAGCATTCTCCGGAGTATGGTTTGCATTATTAGCGGAGAGTAAGGCAGGTGCTACGCACACATCCCTCCCAGGCGGGAGAAAGGATTGCCTGCGAAACAACACCGAGCACAGAGTCTACATACCCAGAATCCCTTGACTGCAACAACTGACAGTACCCATTACACATCCGTCATGTGTGCGGGACTGTGATGTGGGCGCAGTTCTATGGACCGGTACCCTGGGTATTTCTGTGCATCTGTGCTGCATTACATGGACAGCTATCAGCAACATTAAACACGCTTGCGGTGCATATGTGTACCTGTGGCGACAATGAGTTCAATTAAGTGTTGAAAGAAGGCGGCATTCCTGTCTTTAGACAAATTTTTGGGTCCTACAATGGACAACACTGTGCATATGTAAAGTTTAGAGCTTGTCGGACTGTGTCCTTGTGAGCAGTGGGTTTCACTGATACTGTGTGTTCAGCAATCGCGGATGTCTGTTGGACTACCCATTCCACATGGTGCTACATAACCAGGTGATCTACTACTGTGGACAAATGACATACATCCAAAGATGCTGGTTAGCAACTGCTTCATATTAACCGCAGACATCCCAATGGGACATATCCGTCACTGTATTTCCAATATAACACCACGGGAACATGTTGCTTACCTATGCATTCATTTAACCATGTTGTCTTCATAGGTGGGAATGCCATAGTTTACATATCCTACTTGGCGTTGTGTGTGTGCCATTAGTATGTGTTCCACAGGTCGCACATCTGTTCCGCTGTGCGGTAGCGGGTGCTCCTCAGTCTGTTGCTGGCAGACTGAGTGCTGTATCTTGCCGGTGTTGTACGAGGGTCCGGCTTTGTATGTGGAATGTCAACTGTAGTCCCTATGTGTATTTCCTGTGTTATGCCTTACCGGCTATGTCATTTACCGGGTTTGCAGTTGTGGGTGCCATCCTGGCCATACGGGTGTCCATCCATGACAATTGCCTACTGGACACTAGTATAGGGCTGTACACATTCCACACCTACATTTAGCATTCTCCGGGTATGGTTTGCATTATTAGCGGAGAGTAAGGCAGGTGCTACGCACATCCCTCCCAGGCGGGAGAAAGGATTGCCTGCGAAACAACACCGAGCACAGCGTCTACATACCCAGAATCCCTTGACTGCAACAATTGACAGTACCCATTACACATCCGTCATGTGTGCGGAACTGTGATGTGGGCGCAGTTCTATGGACCGGTACCCTGGGTATTTCTGTGCATCTGTGCTGCATTACATGGACAGCTATCAGCAACATTAAACACGCTTGCGGTGCATATGTGTACCTGTGGCGACAATGATTTCAGATGCGCATTGAAATAACACATTATTCGATTCTTTCCACAATTTTTGGGTCCTACAATGGACACCACTGTGCATATGTAAAGTGTAGAGCTTGTCGGACTGTGTCCTTGTGAGCAGTGGGTTTCACTGATGCTGTGTGTTCAGCAATCGTGTATGTGTGCTTGACTACCCATACTGTGTTGTGCTACAGGAACCATGTCTTCCGACACCAGAAACCAATGCTATACATCCAATGTTGCAGGTTAACAACCACTTTCATACCATACCCAGAGGTCACGATTGGGAGGTATTGCCACTTTATTATCGGAACAACACCCCAGACTGTGTACATCATGGGAACTTTAGGCCAGTCTTACGGCCATTTCCAATTGTAATTGGCAGACACATGTCAATACATGTATGATAACACATATTGTCATGCAGAAGTTGATCTATGTTATTTGGACATTGGCTTCTGCTTTTGGCATCCGTTGCTGTGAGTGTTGCCAGTTACCATACACATTGCTTGCTCAGAGGCAGACTACACAATACTGCGCAGTACTGTGGTCTCCTTTAAGGACCCTGAGCCAGTGGTCGATGAATGCGGCAGCCACTGCATCAATCACATTGCCATCTACCAGTACCTACAGGACTGCATGAGCCAGTCATTCACTTACCCAACTGTGGTTCACTGTACCAATGCCAAGCATCCAGTGTGGTGTACCCCAGCCATACACAAAATGTACAACACGAGGAGGTGGCTACTACAAGGTGGAGCAGACACCTTGTGAGGTGTGACACCCTTGGTCATCATATGTGTAGACTTACACACTGTCATGAAATAGTCAGGGCACATTCCACAGATATACCTACATGGACCTGGCTAACAATCATACCACCTTCAGTTGCTATGCTGGACACCTGGGAGCTCAGTCCCACATATGCTCTGACTGGGTTCACATAGAGGTGGGGTTTACTCAACATACACACATTGCCAACATACAGGCTGACAAGTCCAGTGAGGACATCTCCACACCCTCCCCTACACATGAGGAGATGTGTGTACCACTGGTTTGTGGTCACCTAATGTTCTGTGACACACAGGTGGGACATGCTCTCTCCAGGGTAGTGGACATAGCATCGATGAGACCAGCTGGTGACCCGCTGTGTACTCCACTATCTCGGTTATGAATTGGACCCACAGTTAGGACAGCTATTTCTTTGTAGCCTCACCTCAGGTAGGGTACCCAGGTTGTGTCACATGGCATCTGTAGTCCCACGTCAGAAGGCCAATACCTCCACTGAGGCTGGTTATTACTGTCCCATTACCCTGAGGAGACCTATCTGCAAAGACATGGGGAGGGATCATACTGTGGCTCGTACATGACTGCATAGGGGACATACTTACTTTGCCTCACACACGGTTTGTCTTGTTCAGGGGCGGTTCATGCCTTTAAAGCATGGTTGACATTTTCAGGACAGTCGCCGAGGCCACTGATGGGTGTGTTGCAGTCCATACAGCCTACCTCGACCTGGCAAAGCCCATCATCACATTACCCCCCACAGGTATCGTTGATAAACCCATTGGCTGGGATGTGAACCCGCACATCACAGAATGTGTTGTAAACTGTCTATGTGACACAACCCACACGGTCATAGTTGCTGGCAGCATATCAGACCTACTGCCTGTCAGAAGTGGTGTCCCATGGGGCCCTTCCATGTGTGCACTCCTGTCATACACCTACATCTTCACGGTACAGGCACACACAGGGGTGCTATGGGCAACAGTGTTTGTAGATGACTGCAAAACAGGTGCCATAGTGGGACAGACATCTGACACAGATATCCTTGAAGGGGCCTCCCAGGTATGCATATCTGCTGTCAGGGACATGTCCCACAGCTAAATGCAACGTCATGCAACATCATACCTGTGGAAGTACTAGGTCACCCTGTCCAGCATATAGGTGGCTGTCCACTCAGCACAGGGGTGATTACCAGGAATCAGGGGACAGTGTTGGGCGGTCACCATTCATTCCACACACGTTGCTATCGTGGTTGTGTGGGTCTTCTACATTGCCCACCTGTTGGTGCAGGGATTCACATCTACATCAGGCTAGGTCATTGTTCCCTTGTACCCATTCGTGTTACACCTATGATCTACTACATTGCCCCATTCAGACTGTATCTGACCATACACCTACAGCAGCTGGGAAGCCCACATAGGTTGATCGTTGTACAGATGCAGGATGACACCATTTTGTGTAATGCTGCCCCACATGTAGGACCCTGCCACATCCGTCACATACCTGCTGTTTGGTGTTGACCTGTGCCTGACATACAAGGCCATGTCAACCCATATGTCATGTGTATGCTTCACCTACTGTATCCGCATCCCTCAGAATCACTAGGGCAGGTGACATTTACCTTGTCACGGTCATTCATGGGATGTGTTTGGGTGACACATATATCACCCAGACAATCATTATGCTGTGGATCTACATCACAGTACATGTGAGACAGACATCCTTCCTAGCCTTGTTCGCAGCTATGTTGTCCATTGGATGGAGAATTGCAGGTATAGGCCAGGGATTACATCATTATCACTGCTTGCCGGAGATACAGCAATATCATGGGTATTTCATCTGAGGCACAGAAGGTTGGCAAAGTCATCCTAACTATGGTGTAGTATTATGGCTGGGCCTGGGACGATGGCCTACCCTGTACCTATGGGCGTGTGAACCTATATTCATAGTTTGTCACATGTACAATTGTCTATCCACTATAGTCTTTCGCCACTGTATATTTCTGTGGCACATGATTGTCCTCTGTATTACATGCAGGTATGCTGTGTACGTTGCACATCTGTCACAGTTGATGACAGTGTATCTGTGTCCCTAACACTGTGATACTGAGGACTACCACACATCCTTCACAGCATTACATGCATATGTCCATTCTATTCTTCTTTGGCCTATGAGGGCGTGTTAAGGCAAACATTACTCAAGTCCCTGTTTGTGCATGCTTCATGTTGGTGTTTGACCAGGCTCCGTTGCAGTCATGTGTTGGACAGTAGTGTGTCTGTGTGTTTGCCATGTGTTTTTATTGCCAGTACATCTGTGGGAGGTGTAGTTGGCACATGTTCCTCTTTGCAGGGACACCCATCCTGGTGTTTGTGTCATGCATCTGCACTTGGCACGTGCCATATGTCCTGTACTATTCCCACAGTCGTGTATGCCTTCATGCACTACTACTGCGTGTTACTGGCTGTGTGTATGTGGTACACATGGACATTGTGATGTTTGTCTTGACCTATTCCAATGCTACAGCGTAAACATCTGTCAATTAAGTCTTTTAAATCAAACTGTAACACTCATTCGTATTTTCAACATGACACTCATTAACACAGGAAGCTGGGATTAATAACATTTTATTACTGTGCAGCAGGAGGCAAAGGAGTATGCAGTCAAAGTTTAGACATTTGTTCAACTCTATACATGTTACATCTGTATGAGCATTCTGTATACTATCATCTTTTGCACACATTAATGATGTTGTCAGTCACAAGGCATTTACATTGCTAGAGTACAGAACATTGTATTCCTACAACAGTGCTCAGGTAATGCTTATTACATGTTTTCCCATGAGGATAGCCCAACCTTGCAAGCCACATATTCAGTTAGACTGTACTTTGGTAAGTTCTGCTCTGACACGGTTCCAACACTGTTCATATTCAGTCCTCACTCCGTGTCCTACTAGGTTCCTGTGTCTCTCTGCTGAGCAGCTGTACTCTGTGTTACAGCTCACAAGCCTATCCTCCTCAGTAGAAGGATGACAGATATACCTGTACATACATGTATTATTCTGTAACCGAGCAGATGACTAATGCTGACTGACATACACCTGCTGCACTGGTTACTGCTAGGGTTAGGGTTCAATCACACTGCAGCTACACTACAAGCAATTACATGCATGAGAAGCTGTACTGCTATATTGTCAGGTAGAATAATATGCATTATACACTATTAGCTTCTAAAGTTGCACGTCATATTATGTTTAAATATGTATTTTGCTAACATTCTCCCTCCTTTGATTGCTTCTACTCTATCCAGAGACATATACAACATTATTTCATTCCCTGGCGTCTTCCTCTGTGGAGCGTTTAACTAGGCAAGTAATTTGATGTACATTGCAAGTAGGATTGCATTTTCTATTGACAAATACCACTACAGGTCTTGATACATAGTCTCGGGTACAGGTATGTTGCCAGAGTCCTGACTAATACTTACATGCACAGTATCCGCACTAGACACATGCTCCCAATATGAGCAGAACAACACAAATGGCAATCATGATATTCAGTATGACTGACCCCATCCACCCAATGGTTTGTGGAAATGGTTCGGCAGTGGGTTTGGGCCTGGTTCCGCCATGGATGACACCTGCTATATTACCTGTAGGTGGGCGTTGCTTTTGGTCTCTTCATGTGGTAGTTGGACACAGCGATCTTCTTCAGTAAGCGCCGCGTACCAATTCTCAGCGCCACGGTGCAGTCGTGCACTATTACATTTTGTGACACAACAGTTCTCATTGCATCCAGTTCATCAGTCACATGTTCAGGAGGCGGAAGTCACATTCATCCTTCCTCCGACAGTTGTTGATAACTTCCTCTGTTCCTGATTGATTTCACTACTCCAGAAGCTGGGGTGTTCCAGCCCAGGTTGTGGCAGCTGTCACTGAAGTCCATATGAATCGGTATTCCTTTATCTCTTGCAGAGGACTGACATGTCAGAACAGCTTCCATTTCACCCACTGGATTAGTAGGTTTCTCGACTGTGTTCCCAGTTCTTGAGCTATATGTGTTATAGTTAGTTTAGCACCCACAGGCAATTGTACAGTATGTCATGTGACTGGAGCCAGATAACCCAAATAACAACTGCGGACCAATTCCCAGGTAACCATTGCTATGCTTATTTCCCACAAACAACATAACTATATTCTACTTTATTACTGATGCGGGTTACCTCTGCATGTAACAAATTCCTGTCTCTAACAGAGGACTGTTTATACAATTCAGGATGTTTCTGCACATCCTTCAACATTGTTCTCATGATGTTTCAATACAAATTAGGAATGGTGCTACAAGTAGTACTGTGATCTTTGGCTGTTATATGACATTCGTAAGACACAGTTATGTTACAAATACTCCCACCAACTGAAACTGTACCATGTTTATGATAACATACAATTCCTTTTTGTGTAACAGGTAAGTACATTGCCACGTTGTCCTGTGATCTCACAGAACCTGTATCAAAGTGTAGATATTCACAAGTCTCAATCTATCCCCAAGGGGACAACATGCATCGGAAGTCCTCCATATGATGTAGGTATGGCAGTACAAACACAGCAATTTAATGTGTTCCTAGTCTCTATATGCACCGCATCATGCCTAGGTATCTGTTGAAGTGTGGAAGACACTCTGTGGCCAGTTCATCACGTATCAGTATTTGTATCCGTGTAGTTATATGCAGGTAAGGTCCGGAAATTGTAGCGTAAACACAAACATGGTTAATAGGTGTATAATCATTAGGACAGCAAACATAAATGTCTTTGGGGTTGCTTTGTATTGTTATACAGTCTTCGCCGGGTGATTCGGGCTCTTTGGTATATCAGCTACAAGATGTCAATCAGACTTGATATCCTTTACCAGTTTGAGAAATGTGAGGTGGACCCAGGCGACCTCTCTGCAAACTTTACTGCGGTGGGCGTTGCCAACAGTACCCGGTACAGACATTCGCACTGTCCACTTGGCAATAATGTTCTTTGGATAACAGTGACATACACACAGGATACTGGTGTCAGCTATGCTTCCGTCTTCGTTTGCTCTTATCTGTAACAGACTTTAACTGAAGAACAGTGTTACTAGTTAACAATCCTCTCATGTCACCTACTACTGAGTCATCGACCTCCGGCTCTGCAGGCATGACAGCTTTCCACTCTGGCACATGATATGCCATTCCACATACTACTTCGAAGTGGGTGCAGCACTTTACATTTGGAACTGTTGTCATGCTCAGCAATGCTAGAGGTAGACAGCTCATGTAACTTCGTCTGGATGTCACCCACCAAACTCCTCTACTTATTTCTCGGGATCCCATTCTCTGGCGGCAGCAATCGTGCTGAGTGTGGGTTGTACATGCAATTGACATTCATGGTATCTGAAGTAATCCCCAGGTAGCGTGATTGTCTGGTTAACTACATGTGTTCTATTGTCACTGTAGCTTCTTTACAGCATGCCAGATCTAGGGATACTTAATTTTACTGGCACCTTTGCCACTGCTGCTGCATCCGGATTACTGGTTGGGAATGCTTCTACCCATTTTGATTATATATATGTGTAATCGCTAAACAGTATTTGTTCCCTTCACATTTATGCAGATGTATGAATTCCATACAAATAATGCGGAGCGGTTAGGGTGGTGTAGGTAAACTCACTCCCTTCGGTTTAAATACTCCCTGTGCATGATATCTACGGCAAGCGTGACACGCTGCTCATGAGGTTTGTATGTGGTTCGTACTTCCGTATGTTAGGGGTATTCTGTTAACCAAATGTACCATCCCCTGTTGAGACATGTCTCTACCCATGGCTCCACAAAGCCGCATATCTGAATATATTAGACGTTAATATTGGCTTTATCACTGTGGATATGTGCAGTCCGTGTTCAAGGATTGCTCCTCGTCATAACCACGTCGGCTTTTCTGCTTCGTAGTTGCTGTTTGCATTGTTTGTACAGTTTCTACATCTAAACAGTCTGAGGTTTGTCATTCCTCATTCACACAGACACTTTCCAACTGTGGCGCTGCTTGTTTTGCAGGTGCATGAGCTCATGCCTCAACTTTCCTACTGTTATCCTGTTGCTTTCTATGCCCTGCACATTTACAATTACCTACTTCAGTGGGTAACTGCATGTAGTCTAATGCATTCAGGTTCGTATCGCATGATTAATCGGTTTACGGTGGATGTTATCATTCCCTATTCTTCCACTGCTGCTCATAAACATGCACTGCACAGACAACAGAATGACTATCGGGACATATGTCCACACATCATTTTCGCTACAGTACAAGCGCGTGTTAAAGCTATCTATTCTGCTGCTTGAGCAGACCGTTATGCTGCAGGGTTTGGCCGTCTACAATGTCATTATCAATAACTACTGCATAAACTACTTCATTCGTTCCTGTAGGACTCTGTCTACATGATCCGTACACATTAACTGTCACCTCTGCATCATCTAAGGGTATACCAGTGTTATCATGTCTGTGTGTAGTTATTTAATCCATTTCGTATAGGCAACTGTGTGGTGTGCCATACACAGGTGTCAGGCGTGGCGTTGATAGGTTTCATGTTGTACAGCGTTCAATCACCATGTGAGGTTGACTCAGTGGTATGGTCAGACATGACAAATGTCTAGCACGAGTCAGGAATTCTATCTTCTCTTGCAGCAGATTGATCGCAACTGCATGACACATTCTCACAGTGAGAGGGTGGTCTAGTAACATTACGGCGGGGCCTGTACTGCCATGGGTGCTACAACAACTGCCTGTACACAATGTGGCACTGACCATGCCACAGTGTCCAACTGCAATGAGTAGTCAGCTATTTAGCGTTGCTTACTTCCCTGCTGTTGCATCAAGACTGGCGTCATATATCTCCGCTTACAATCTACGGTCTGACAACATGTGTTATGATTATTCACGAGACCTACTACAGCTGTTGAGGCTATCAATCGTTCTAGTCTGCATAGCGCTGTTTCTGCTACTGTAATCCGATGTACTATGTGTTGTGCTGCCATAAGTGTATTAAAGGTTAAGGCAAACAATACAGCGGATTCCACAGCATTGTTTGGTATCCAGATTTAACATGTGTTAGTCGGCCAGAACCGACATCATTCCCTTCTTGTTAGTTGGCTTGGGTGCTTATTATATTGCTACCTTCCTATCGTCATGTGATGTTCTACCCTACTTGGATACCAGATATGCCAGGTAATTGACCTGTATTCTCTGTAGTTGCAATTTATGCTTGCTTACTTTATGTCCCTGTTCTGCTGATTATCTCATTAATGCTATTGTATCTTCCATACATTGCTGCTGGGTAGGGGCCGCAAGCAGAATATCATCAATTAAAGTGGAGCTTGACTGGCCCGGGTGGAGTTGACACGGAATGTAGCTGGCCATCCTGTGAGAATATCGTTGTACTTTCACAGTAGCCCTTGATAGCGGGTATGGCTGTATCTGTCACCCTGACTGTACAAGCAAAGCAATACGGACTATGTGGATGTATAGGTATTGCAAAGTAAGCATAGCTTATATGTACCACGGTAAGATACTTCTGTGGCATGTTCATAGCATTGAATATAGTGTGTGGGTCTGGCACCAACGCTACCCTAAGTATTCTTACATGATTTACAGCTTATACATACTGTACCATCCGCCATTCCCCTTTTGGTTTCCGATCAGGAGATACAGGGGTATTGCATGGTGAATAGCGATTACTTTGTGGATGGGGAATTCCCTCTATGACTTTGCAGATATCTTCTGGTGTCCACGGTCTATACGCTGCGGGGGTTGGGTCCTGGCCTTCCTGTCCTGCATGATGGTTCGGTACTTCAATTAATTGACAGATATCCTCACTCTGTTTTAGTACTGTGTTCTTACTCGGGTGTCCCTAGGTATGTTCGTGTTAGGGATGTGGTTTCAATAGCTTCTATTACATTTGTTCGTTGTGCTACCTCTGTTGCCACAGGATAGCGATGTGGGGACTAGCCTGCCCTCCAGCTTAATATCCTGCATGTGGTATCTGCGGTGGTAGGGTGTTGTGGGGAGGCGTCGGTACTACTGTATTATGATCTTCTCTGTATGCATTATGATGCTTAGCCATTTGTAGTGTTCTATTCCCTTGATACACTACCTCAGTCCACCGATGTGCATGGCGGATACCCAATTGTCGCTGTTTTGTCGCCTGCACATCTTAGGGCTGCCACCTTTTCCAATGCACAATGTGGGACATTAGTGTTGAGCGTGTAATTTGCCTGGAAAATGCATACCCACGGCCAGTACATAGGACAGGTATTCACGTTTTGCCAGGAGGCGACCAATTGTTGTAGCATTTCAGTTGCTTATTCTGTTTATTATTATATTTTGCTGTTCCACATACAAATTTACTGTTTTATGCTACCATTTTGATATATATCTGGGAAATGTTTGTCCTGAGATATCAGGACATTTGACATTGTTCGGTTTATTTACAGGACACGGCTGGCCAGAGGGCATATCCCTCTCAGGGTGGAACAGGTGTTTACCTTGGAACATATGCATCAAATTTTCAGGGATTACAATGTTTCAGTAACGATATGTTGCCTAATATACCATCAATGTCATATTTATTACCCCATTTTGCTGCGTAACTCACATTATGTGCTCTCTGCGATTGCATATTCTTCCGTCACCCGTCAAGCGGATCACATGATCTGTTGCTTCAATAATCTCCCATATCCTCTACCGACTGCTCGTACCCTTCTGTCATAACCGTGTGTCTCCTTCCCTGTATCCACTGTAGTGTCTACAATCACTATTTACTCTGCTGTGTGTTCCCCTGACCTATGTTCAGATTTAACAGTATGTGGGTAGGTCTTGACCGATATCACTACTGTTAACAGAAACACAATGTAGTCTGGTCCCTGATCTACAATAGACACAAAAGGCAGACACTCCTTACCTGGGCCTCCTGTTTAAGGCTGCACGTTTTCTTCTTGGGATCCAGTTTTCCGCTTTTCAGCCACAGATCAGACAGTAAACAGCCTCTTTACACACAACAATTCAGTCGGAGGTCTTTTCATTCAAGAAGAACCATTTATGCATATTCTCCAGCGTACATGTCTAACCAGCCATGCACTCTGACCTGTAGCTTACCAAGGGAATTCGGATTACAAGGACCACAATGTGAAATAAGTTGTTACAACCAGACTGTAGTTATCAGTAGGCTTTTCTAAGTGACAGCCGATAACACAGGAGGCTCGGGTTGAACGTTTTAGTAGTGTACACAGGCAGGCTAAATAATATACAGTCCAAGTATGAGAGTTTTGTCTGACTCTATACAGTAAGCAGTTTCTTTATATAGTGTTTACAATCAGCTTTTGCCCACCTTACTGGCGTGGTCGGTCACAGGGCATTTCCATCACTATGGTCCGCAATAGTCTATACATACGTGGGTGCTGGGGTCGTGCTTTTAAATTGTTTTCTCATGGGAATAACACAGCCTTGCAAGGCACCTTGTACATTACAGTATCCTTTTGTGATTGTAGCTGTTTCAAGGACCCTAGACTGTTACGATACAGTGGACAGTTAATTTCTTAATCGTTGCTTTGTCTCTCTGGTAAGGAGTTGTACTGCTATCTTGATAGAGCTCACAAGGCCATCCTCCTCTGGGGAAGGAGTGCTGTTATGCATGTACATACATTTATTGTTCTGTAACCCAGCAAATAATTAATGATGACAGACATGAGCCTGCTGTACTGCTTACTGCCAGGTTCAGAATTCCATCACAGTACAGCTTAGCTTCACCAATTACATGCAGGCTTAGTTCTACTGCCATATTATGCGGTACAATTCAATACATTATATAGTATTTGAGTGTAAACTGGAACTTCATATGTGTTTCTATATATTTCTGAACAACATCCATCCGGCCATATGCATGTTGTTCCGTCCTTTACCTTGACCGTGTGTATTTGTCCGTCCAGCTACGCTAATCTCCACATGTGATGTCCCAGTTTCCCCTTCTTTGCCTGTAGCACCCTGTTAGGGCGTCCTGTTTGGCAGGCACCTGTTCCGCTATATGTGATCGACTTCACTGCAAAGATAATCATCGATGCGGTGGTCCAACGACCTGACTTGTCCACATGTGTACAGTTATGTGCACCGTGTCGTATGCAAACCTAGATGGTTTGGGCGGGTACATCCTACATGCCGGATGTACACATTCTGCTGACACATTCACATGCAGCCATTTACATATCTGTACCTGCGGTGGGTTGGTGACATGTGGGGTACGTATTTGCCGGCGTGGCATTGCCTAACACAAACATCTTACCACAGTTCAGGTATGCACATTGTGTGTGGTTGTATAGCTGCACACGGATGCTAGCAGGTTTGGGTGCAGGGGTATACATGGGTGTGACTGACATGTACAATGAGGCTATTGTGTAGTACATCCGAATGCATGGGTTCTGCTTCTGGATATTACACTTCATCATACACCATCCAGTGTATGCAACAGAGACGTTGCTGGGTCTGGGATATGTTGCTATGCACATGTTTGCCTGTGTTTGAGGTATCTTGCTTCCTTACTGTTGTTATGTCAGCACAGCTACCCGGCTATGTACTGTCACTACTGCTTGTGACCATTATGGTTGGCACCTTTTCCAATGCCCATAGTGGGGCATGTTATGTGGACACTTCGAATTTGCAGGACTACACATACCCAGGGCTAGTGCAGTTGACAGAACTTCACTTGTTTGCCATACTATGAGCTTATTCTGTAAGCGTTTGGGTTCCTTATTTATTTTCTTATGCCATGTCTGTGTTCCATATCGTAATGTATATGTTTTATGCTACTATTTACATGTATATTGCGGAATTTGCGTGGCAGGGGATCGGAGGTCATTTTCCATTTTACGATTGTTGCAGGGACACGACTGTCCAATCAGGGACTGTCCATGGCACATTGGGACAGCAGGTAACCCTGGTGACCATGCCCATGTCGCTACTGGGGTTTCCACCTTTTCCATTTTCCGATCTGGGATATTTCCGGGACTCACATCTGACTTTACAGGCCGACACATACAAGCGGTCACTATATAGCATAGAAATTCACTTGCTTGCCTAAATAATATGCTTATTATTGTGGCAATTTCCTTGCTTATTCTGTTTCTTGTGTCATTTAGGTATTTCTGTTACAGAAATAACCAATTCATGCTACCATTACATTAAATACGGGATATCATTGTGTCCTACAATGCGTAGCACATCAGCCATTTCTAATCGTTTTTGGGACACAACTGTCCATGGGTGACTGCCCCAACCAAAGTGGGACAGGTGGTGACCTTAGTCGCTGCTCCTATGTCGGTGCGGCGCTGACATCTTGACTGTACACCTTCTCTGAGTGTAAACACTGACAGTGCATTGCGGGATGACAGAGCGGTCTTATCGTATCCTTTGCTCCTTGGGCGGGTACACTTATGCCTTCGTGGCTTCTATTTGCTTCTCCGTTAATTTGGGGCGGGGACTATGTTGCATACTGTGCGTGCGTTTCATTCTGCACAGGACCTGGCTGCTGCCATTACTATTGTGGGCGGACCGTGGCTGTCAGCACATTAGGTTGCTCACCTCATGCCGGCTTAGACACGCCTCCAGACGCATCCTACCTGGGCTCGCTCACGTACACTACGCCGCGTGTCTGTGATTCCGGTGCACTCTCATTAATATGTATATGGCGCTACTGCGCCGGATATTCCATGCACCGCCGGCGCAGGCCTTACGCCGGCCTTGCGCCGAGCTTCATGAATCCCGGGGCTGATGCTTGAAGGTCTACAGATTTCAGAACTTATTGCTATTTAAGTATGAATAAGCCTAAAATACCCTCCATCTTTGATACACCAAGGATACATAAAAATATGGTCAAACCCCCTTTGTATCTGATTGTTTCGGATGCCCCTTGCCAAGATTTTTTTTATTTTAAATTTAAAAAGTATAGACATGACATTCTAGTATTTTTAAAGATTCATGGATTTTTTTAAGAATGGTCAAACGTGGGTTCTTTAATGAAGATGTTATATTTCATTAGGAGTGATGTGGTGGATTTATTTTCTGTTAGTCCACATATTGTTGGTATGGAGTGGTTTTAGGATGCCCTATCAAAAAATGGTGTGTTTACTCAAGATGAATTCCTTACATGTATTGAGTTTATAGAAATGGTACTGAAAAATAATTTTATCCACTTTGAGGGTGGTATTTTTCAGCAAATTAGTGGGATTACCATGAGTTTTTGTTGCACCCTTGCTTATGCTAATATTATTCTTTTCATATGAGGAGGAGAGATATATATTTAATTTCCCTTTTGCAAAGAGTTGGAAACTATATAAGCACTATTTGAATACTATATGTATTTTTTGGTGTGACACTAAAGATAGGTTGATGGAATTTATAATATATATTAATAATATGACACATTTCTTAAAGTTTACTTATGAGATAAACTACGATATAATTAATTTTTTAGATGTCACTATTCACGTTACCTAAGATTCAGGGTTTCAAGTCCACTATATATTGTAAGGAGACTTTTTCTAACTCTTATTTCTTTTATACAAGTTCCCATCCCTTTATAGAAAAGAAAAGTATCATTAAGGGGCAGTTTGTCAGAACTAGTAGAATGATATCTGGGGAGCAAGATTTCCTTGGGGAATGTGAATTGTTACAAAAATGTATTTTTGGAGAGGGGATATGCTCTTAGCCTAAAAGAATAAAAAAATGGATGTAATGTCTGGTAGAACTATTATCCTTGATCCAATTTTGGGGAAGGATGAAATTAATGTTGGAGATGAACTAAATGAAAGTTGTTGTATTGGAGGCAGGTTAGGCAATGAATTAAATGAATTTAAGGGTACCTTTGTGGCCAGCTTTAGTGGGGATGCTGGCATCATTAGAAATATTATTATGAGAGAATGTGCCCAGTTTAATAGGTGGCCTGAACTTGAGGAGATTTTTTTAAATGCCACTCAAATTCATTTTTTTGGAAGGGATTAAGTTTGAAGAATATTTCAAAGGGGATAATTTGGTTTCTCAGAAGAAGAGTCAGAAAAAGATTGGTGCTTATAAATGTGGGTGCTGTCCTTATTGCTCCAATATTTTGGAAGAGAACAAAATATTTATACCAAGTAGGGGGAAATATATGTTTTGGAAAACCTATTCTAATTGTAACACATTCAGTGTGGTGTACATTGCTATGTGTGACATTTGTTAAGCATTTTATGTAGGGATAACGAGAGAAAGTTAAGAAATAGAATTTTATGAGAACCATCAAGATAGTAAGAATAGAAAGGCAAGAAATGCCCTATTTAAACATACAATAGCTTGTATGGGTGCTGCGTTCTTTAAGAGGTTCCAATAGGTATTAGAGGAGGACCTTGGGAGGCCACCCTAGAATATAAGGAGCTATACTTCCAGTTAGTTTTGGAGGTAGTAAATTACCTGGGTTGAATGAGAATGTCTCCTTAGCATCTGCTTTAAAACTGAGAGCTGCCAGATTATAATTAGTGGATATCTGGCTTTGTAATGTTAGTTTGATGTGTCTTTTAATATATATTTTATATATATATATATATATATATATATATATATATATATATATATATATAATATTATATTTTTATTATATTTGTATATATTTTTATATACACTATTTATACATCTTCATATGTTTATATATATATTTTTTAATACATGTATTACAATTAGGTTTTTGGCATCGCTTTAATATTAATATTTTTTGTTTTTTATATCAAATGGTTGCCATTCTATTTTCTATTTTTTTCATGCACCCTGTTAACATTTTTATACATATTGTTTAAATAATATTTTCATTGTTTTTATTAGTCTTTGCTCTTGTTTAACTTTTTGTCACCTGGGATTGGTTGGGGAATTCAGATATTAACATCTACAATGGTGTTTTTCTTCATGCTTTCTGCCTCTGATGAAGTCGAAACATGCCAAAAATGTGGTGATCAAGTTAAGCTTTTATGTTCTGTATTTGTAGTTGTGTATAAAGGATTTCTCTCCGGTAACGTACCTGTCTTGTTTGTTCAAGTGCTGCCTTTTTTATTTTTTTGTCTTCGTTTTGGCACTTGTTCTGCTTTGTTTTTTTATCATAATTCTTCCTAAACCAGGGAATGCTTCCTAAATAACTCATTAATATTGATGTCAAGCTGTATGTAAAGGTCTTAGCTATCAGACTTACTCCCATTCACTTTCAGTTAATGTCTTAAGCACAGGTTGGCTTTACACCAGGCTGATAAAGTACTTGTCACTCATGAGCTCTAATATCATGGATGCAATGGATGCAAAAGACTAGTATCCTTGCAGTAGCTGTTGTTATTAATTTTGAGAAAGCATTTGATTCCCTTAAATGGCAGCATCTTTGGAATCTTTTTCATTCCTGGCTTCTCAGTAGGGATTGTTAAAGTGATAAAAGCTGTGCAATGGTTCCCAAAAGCCACAGTTCAAACCAATAACAAAGTTTTAGTGCCTTTCCATTTGTGAAAAAGAACATGTTAAAGATGCCCTATGTCTTCTTACTATTCTTAGCTATTGTTGAAATATCAACCAGATGAATATTAACAACAGATTCTGTGGCACAGCAATTAGGGATCATCCAAATTATACTTGTTTATAGATGACAGTGTATTATTAACATGCAGCCCAGAGAATGACTTCACTTTGACTCTTAATTCTAGAGCTTTGCTGACTGTTTTCAGATGTGAGGGGTGAATGTACAGGGATGCACAGGAAATTAAACATCCCCCACACTGTATAATGGCCCACATTCTTAACAAAGCTATAGCTAGTTTCCATGCAACTTGTGCTGTGCATCCCCAAAGTGCTTAGAAATCAGACTGCACCCTTACTCTAAGCTTAAAACCAATATGAGATTTTTTCCCATGGTGCACGTGAGGAAAACTTGTCACCAGTGTGCAGCTTGTGACTTCAAAGCAAGGAGGAAACCATTTATACTGAGGTAACTCACTTTCATTCAAACATGCCTCAGTACCCTCACATTCAACCTACATTTTTACTATATACATCTTAGATAATCAACTGAGAACAGGACCATGAAATAGATCTCAAGACTAAAAGGACACTATGATGCTCTTATATGGTTCACTGTTTCCACCCTACTACACCTCCCATTTATTTCCCAAACATAGCAATACCATCTAGATTTCTTCTTTCCTTATTTCCAGTACTTTTTCTTCCCTTTACCTTTTTTTCTCTGTTCTATCAACACACCGTAACTGGCCAAAAACCCACAGTAATAAGTGTGGATGTAGAAACTGAACTTAACCAGGGGTCTGGGGACAGCTATCCCCCAGATGCCATAGAGTTCTTAATGGTCTGTTGTGTATACTAGTATCTTTTTCAAACCTACACACATACAGAGAGAGAGAAAGAGAGGAGAGAATAAACATGAGAGAAATATATATTAATATACGTGTGTGTGTGTGTGTGTGTGTGTGTGTGTGTGTGTGTGTGAGTGTGTGTGTGTGTGTGTGTGTGTGTGTGTGTGTGTGTGTGTGTGTGTGTGTGTGTGTGTGTGTGTGTGTGTGTGTGTGTGTGTGTGTGTGAAGTGATCCATGGAATATACAGTTCCATCAAGCACACAAGAATTAAGTAATATATCAGTTAAACTGTGTAAACTCACAAAGGAAATACTTCATTATCATTTTTTTGTAGAAGGCAAGCCACACTGTAACCCCCATGTGGAAGACTACATCCCAGTCACATCCATGTCTTTATATCTACTAATTCCAAGATCACACAAAAGTGGTAGTAGTGAAGGTAGAGGCCCAGGAACCACACAAAACAAAGTCCAAACTACAAATCCAATTTATTGACAGGAAAAACAGACCAAATGCAGTCAAGTGCTTTCATCTTTAGCAAAGACTTCTTCAGAACTGCTTGACATGTTTATCTTGAACCTTAAATAATCCTAATACATCATGTGATCAACATGTGATCAAACATTCACATGACTCAACTTTAGTATAGTAAACGCATTGATTATGAAACTTCAACAAGAATACTTGTGAATATCAATTAAAATTGCATGGAAAATGAACATAAGTATAACAATAAAAATTGAAAATAAAAATAATGTTGAGAACAAAAATGGTAAAAAAATCAGTGTTACAGCAACAAATGCATGAGTAACATGGCATAATCAGCCCTCAAGAGTTTTTAGCTTTAATATAGGTGTAATAGAACAACATTCATTCAAACCAGGGGGGTAAGGGCATCACACACAATAATCCATATGAGCTCTTTCTTGAGAAGATGTTCATCAGTGTAAAAGCCCCTTGGGTCTGGTTCCAAGAAATCAATCACCACAAATTTAAAAAGGTGACCAGAATAGTCAGAAATATGTCTGTACAATGTGTTAATTGTCTTCCCTTCTTGATTTCGTTGAGATGTTCATATATTCTCTCTTCAAAGCTCAACCATTCTTGGCAATGTAAAACACTTTACACTGTTGGCAAAGCGCACCACAAACCACTCCCCTGGATGAACAATTAAAATATGTTTTCACCTCAAATTTTTTGTAATTGATGAAAAAAGACTCACAACAGAGTATATGTTACAGTAGTTAAAGTGGTTACATTTATACATACCTTTTAGTCTACTTGTACTAAATTAGCCCAAATTCCTTTCCAGTAAACTTTTAAAAAAATTGTCTTTCCTAAATACTATCTTAGGTTTGGAACCAAACAGTACATTACCATCATTGATAGAAGTAACAATAGGCCAAAATTGATTAACCACATCAACAGTGTTGTAAATGTTTAAAGAAAAAGTAACAATCAAGGCTCATTCATACGACCTATCCGAATAATGATCACCAGAGGTCAATGGCCCTACTGAAGATAAGGAATGACAGAAGTTATCAAAGATTGGTAACAGGGGACAGTACAGACCCTTACTCCTTTTGTCACATACTTCATCTTTGATGGATAGCAAGAGGTCTGGTGGATAACCTCTGTGGATAAATATATCCAAAAGTTTTTCAATCTCCACCAAAAATGCTGCATCATCAGATACCATCAGAGTGAGCCAGACTAGTTGTCCCTTGATAACTGCTCTTTTTTTGAAATTTGGGATGGTAACTGTCATAGTGAAGTCAAGAATTGGAAAAAGTTTTCTTATGAAACATGTTGGAGCTAATGCAACCCTTTGAATAATCTTTTGAAACCAGGACATCAAGAAATGCCATTTTGTCCTTGTCGAAGTTGTGGGTAAATTTAAGAAAGGGGGTGCTATTGTTGATGTACATTAAAACATCATTCAATTTCATCAAAGAATCTGTCCAAATGATAAAGATGTCATCCAGGTACCTAATATAAAATGACCACCTGTCAGCAAATGTACTGTTGAACACAAATTGCTTCTCCTAATATGCCATGACTAGGTTGGCAAAGCTTGGGGCACATGAGGCACCCATTGTCACTCCACTCGTTTGTTTGAATAGTTGTCCTTCAAAATACAGAAAGTGACTGCTCAGGACTAATTCCTCAAGGGTGATAGCCATGTTGGTGTCATTGTTGTTCAATAGCCCTATGTCAAAGAGCATACTTTCCACCCAATCAAGTCCCTCCTTGTGTGGAATGACCAAATAAAGATCTTGTTGATCTATTGCGACAAGTATACAGTCCTGTATGATTTGTAAATTTGCTAATCTGGATAAAAAATCCCATGAATCTTTACAGATATGGGTAATGCAACTGGTAGATGGCTGAAGTAAATTATCCACATATTTAGCTACGTAAAAAGTTTTGTTCCTGCCTGCATCAACAATCGGTCTCAGTGGTGGGTTTCGGATGTTTTTATGAATTTTTGGTATACCGAATATACCTGCCACCACTGAGTGCTCATTGGATAGGTATTTATAGGCACTTTTGTCAAGGGACAACTAGTCCAACTTGCTCAGATGATATCTGATGATGCAGTATTTTTTGTGGAGATTGAAAAACTTTTGGATATGTTTATCCACAGAGGTTATCCACCAGACCTCATGCTATCCATCAAAGATGAAGTATGTGACAAAAGGAGTAAGGGACTTTACCTTCCCCTGTTACCAATCTTTGATAACTCCTGTCATTCCTTATCTTCAGTAGGGACATTGACCTCTGGTGATCATAATTCGGATAGGTCATACGAACGAGCCTTGATTGTTACTTTTTCTTTAAACACTTACCACATTGTTGATGTGGTTAATCAGTTTTGGTCTATTGTTAATTCCAACATCAATGGTAATGTACTGTTTGGTTCCAAACCTAGATAGTGTTTAGGAAAGACAAATGTTTCAAAAGTTTACTGGAAAGGAATTTGGGCATATTAAGTACCAATAGACCAAAAAGTATGTATAAATGTAACCAGTGCAACTAATGTCAACATATACTCTGTTGAGAGGTTTTTTTCATCAAAGACAAGAAATTTGAGGTGAAAAAATATTTTAAATGTTCAGCCAGGGGAGTGGTTTATGGTGCACTTTGCTAACAGTGTAAACCGTTTTACATTGCCACGACTGGTCGAGCTTTGAAAGAGAGAATATATGAACATCTCAATGAAATCAAGAAAGGGAAGACAATTAATGCACTGTACAGATATATTTCTGACTATCCTGGTCACCTTTTTAAATTTCTGGTGATTGATTTCTTGTAACCAGACCCAAGGGGCTTTTACACTGACGAACATCTTCTCAAGAAAGTGTTCATATGGATTCTTGTGCGTGATGCCCTTACCCCCTGGTTTGAATGAATGTTGTTCTAGTACACCTATATTGAAGCTAAAAAGTCTTGAGGGCTGATTATGCCATGTTACTCATGCATTTGTTGCTGTAACACTGATTTCTTTTTACCATTTTTGTTCTCAACATTATTTTTATTTTTATTTTCAATTTTTATTGTTACACTTATGTTCATTTTTCACGCAATTTTAATTGATATTCACAATTATTGTTGAAGTTTTATAATCAATGTGTTTACTAAACTAAAGTTGAGTCATGTGAATGTGTGATCACATGTAGATATCTTGATGTATTAGGATTATTTAAGATTGGAGATAACCATGTCAAGCAGTTCTGAAGAAGAAAGCGCTTGACTGCATTTGGTCTGTTTTTGTTGTCAATAAATTGGATTTGTGGTTTGGACTTTGGTTTATGTGGTTCCTGGGCCTCTACCTTCACTACTTGTGGTTCTGGGTTTTTTTCTTTCATACAAAAATGGGAAGAAATGAAACTGACAGACCTTCCCTATTATGCAATCCCATTCTATAACATTATAGTAACTCAATGTACCTGCACATTGACTAACTGATTTCACTTATTATGTAGTCAACAAGCAGGTACTCAAAACTCAAAAGGAGGGAATATATGTATGTATGTATGTATCTATCTATATATATTTATGGGTGCATATATTCTGTGCAGGTGTATGAGGCAATACATGTGGTACTCAAGTGATGCCTCAAAAACAAGGGAATGCAGTGTAAAAAATATTTTCAGTAATGACTTTGTTATGGAGAAGTTCTTATTTTTGACTCTGATTAAAAAATATCATGCCACACAGGCTGCATTCATAAACCGAATAAACCAGTCATCACTAGTCAGCTACATTAATGGATATTACACACTTTAGATTGCCATACATCCTGTTTGTGCTTTAACACACCATGCACTGACATACAAATAGGATCAAAGAAGCATAGGAAGCCTAGCCAAGTTCTTACCCTTATTTAAATGATTATCACCTATTGCCCCTGTCCAAGACTGACACAGGTGGAGACCTCTGGGTAAATTTAAGGTCAGCCATTCAATTATCCAGAATGTGTTTGCAGAGGGCCAAAGAGGTTTTCTGTTTGACATGAAATGGGAGTGTGTTTCAAAGGTGTGGTAACCTCTGTGAGACAAATCTGTCCCTCCAGCAGCAGCTTTTATTAATGTCACATACCAGCTAGGTTATGGATTTTTTATATATATATATATATATATATATATATATATATATATATATATATATATATATATATACATATATATATGTGTGTGTGTGTGTTAAAAATTAGGAAATTAATTTTTTTTCACTGTAGTGCGATCTTGGAGTTGGTATATTTAATTTACAGGGAGTGTAGGGGGCAGAGCACCCTACATGGGTGATGTAGGGAGGCTTGCCCTACGGCAGAAACATAGTAGAAAATGTATTTGTTACTTAGGTGGTGTTTCAGGTGGAGAGGATGTTATTTACATATGCAGTGTAGTTTTCAATGTTATGAAGCACACTTTCAATGTTCTGAGTTTTCAATGTTTTGTTCTCAATGTTATGAAATTCAGTGTTATGAAATTTCAATGTTATGAAGTAACATATAGACAGATAGATAGATAGATAGATAGATAGATAGATAGATAGATAGATAGATAGACAGATAGATAGACAGATAGATAGATAGATAGATAGATAGATAGATAGATAGATAGATAGATAGATAGATAGATAGATATGATACAGATATACGCATACACTTACATATATGAGAGAAAAAGTGAGAAGAAAGAAATATATATAGTTCAAATTTGAGTTTGAATTTAATGGTGGCTTATCTTAATCAAGAAAGTGGGCTTCTTCTGAGAATAACCATATAGAAACCCCTTTAGAGTATTCATCACCCTCTTCACCGGTCAGAGAGAGTTATGAATTAGACTAGGAATCAGGGGTAATGAGGGATGGATGGTCCTGGAATTCAGGCCATAATTCTCAGAACCCTCCTACCTCAATGAGCAGGTGGGGGTGAGGACAAGAAACCACAGATAACTGGTCCTGTTATTGCTAATAATAGTTGTAATGACTTTACTATTTACAATAATAGTTATGAAGTATTGTCTATTTAGCATGCTAACTTATTTGAAAATGGCCTCGATTTCTTTCCAAGTCTGAGGGCTACATTGGCTAATATCTTAATTGACATAGGATTATTAAATCTTGCTTTGCATTTCAGTAAGCAGATTGAAGTTAGTCATTATATGGCACTGTCACACAGGCCTAGTGTGTTTAATCTCCTCTACTCCCATGAGTCATGCTGTTTGATAACATTTTTGAAACAGCATATAAGACATGGTCTAAGTATAAGGTTGTTAAACCATGGCTCAATTTCAAACATAGTATGTTATATTATATTTGGAATAATAGAGAGGTTAGATTAATGAAACCTGGCATGGGGGGGTTATTGTGAATAAGACTGATTGTTAGCAAAATGGATGAAATTTTAAATGATGAAACCTATTTGTAACATTCGAACAATGAACTTTATATGCCTATGCTAGGATTGGTTATTTTCAAAATGATATGGTAATGTAGGTGCAAATCACTGATGAATTATATACTTATCCAAAAACCAACCAGTGATTGCATCTATTTTAGGGATCCCTAAAAACCATAAAGATTTGGTAAGCCCTCTACATAGAACAATTGTAGATGGTGAAAGACCAAACAGTGCATTGACAAAATTTGTTAATTTTAAATTGAAAGGTGTATTTGGCAACATATAACACATCCTAAGCAGTTCCTAGAATTTTTTGGTAAGGATTAAACCAGATTTATTTTAGGAAAAATTGATAGTTGTAACAATTAATGTGAAGGACTTGTATTCTGTTATTCCTGTTGACCTCAGTATTGATTGGTTTGATGAATTTATGATAGAATGGTCTGGATTAAATAATGAAGAAATTAAACTTATCATTAGTTCCATGGAAATAATTTTGACTAATATATATATATTTTTTTTTATTTTTTGGAGGTACCAATTACCATCATAGAAAAGTGGTTGTAATAGGTGCAGTTTGTGCCCCAACTTTTGTTAATAGGGTTATGGCCCATTGAGAAACAAAATATATTTTTGTTCCACATTTTGTAAGTTTTGGTCACTTTATGTTTGTTTTTTAGATGATATCTGTATTGCTTGGAAAGATAATAAAGAAAGATTAGATGGGTTTATTGCATATATTAATGGGGCTACTGCATTTTTAAAGTTTACTGGTCACAACAGACTAACTGAGATTCATTATTTTGATGTTCAGATTTTTAAGAATGTATAGAATCAGGAATTTGTGTCTCAAATTTATCGAAAGCCCACTTTACCAAGTACTTTCTTACATTTTATAAGCTTTCATCTATTGCATCAAAAAGAGCCTTGGTCAAAGGGCAGATGGTATGTTTAGCACGTAAGATTTCTAATGATAAGTGGAGTTATTTAGGAGGTGGTACCCAAATGATTTGGTATATAACACCAGGGATGAAGTTTGGGTAAAAGGAAACAGGGAAGCCTCATCCCTATTCTGGGAAGACAGTATTATTTGGTTACAGAAAAATGATAGAAATGGTGTTAATATCAGATTTCAGAATGCAGTGGTAATGACATAACTTAAACGCAGGAGCTGTAACTTCTTTTATAAAATGAGCTCTTTCTGGATCTGTGTGGCAATTCATTGGATTACTGGAGTTCTTCATTAGTTTTGCAATGTTTTCCATTTTTTTGGCTATATATATATATATATATATATATATACACACACTCACACACACACACACACACACACACACACACACACACACACACACACACACACACACACACATATATATATATATATATATATATACACACACTCACTCACACACACACACACACACACACACACACACACACACACACACACACATATATATATATATATATATATATATATATATATATACACACACACATATATATATATATATACATATACACACATGCATATATATATATATATATATATATATATATATATATATATGTGTGTGTGTGTGTGTGTGTTTGTGCATGTATATATCTAGTACAGTTGTACAAAATCTTAACATAATGATAGATGTCCTTGCCTTCATTGCTGCAGTATTCTTAACAGATGAGATTTCCTGCTGTGGAAGTCAGATGTCCAGCCATTCTACCAAACCCTACTGTTGCTTTAAGGTATGCTGAACTCACCCAAACACTCCTTGTGTAGCATAAGGCGTAAAGGTGATATTCAGGCATACCATCTTCAGAAATGATTGCCCCAGTAGGAACACCAATCCAAGGAGCCAAAGATCTTTTTACAGAGAGATGGCTTAGCTATGGGCACTTCTTGTGCCAATAGCTACGCCAACTTGGTCATGGCAGAATGGGAGTATTGTCATCTATTTCAGAATGAATTATGCAAGGAGTTTGCACCATTCCACAGGCGTTTCGTTGATGATCTTTTTTTCGTCTGGAGGGGCACACCGGTTCAATTAGAGTGTTTTTTCACACAGATCAATAGTTCCATCATATTCCTGAATTTCACCATGGAATGGTCGAACACCACCATTCCCTTTTTGGATGTTTTTGTTGACAAACTACCAGGTGGGATTGTCAACACAGGTGTGTATCGTAAGACCTGTCATAGGAACACACTGTTACATCGTTCCAGCATGCACCCGGGCTTTGTCTACAACAACATAGTGAAGGGACAGTCCATGCGGATGTCTAGATACACACCTGGAGACTCTCATTTGGAAAGGGAATTGGAAGACCTCGGCAGTAAGTTTATGGAACGTGGATATAGCCATTTGGACATCACCAGAGGGATGGATGACATTCAGAACCTCAGGGAGAATAGAGCAAAACCCTATTTTTCAGAAGGGGCGATGGAATTATATACAGGTGACATGGGACACAATTGGATTGAGAATGGCTTTCACACAGACAATAACATTATTTTTCCCATCTACTACACCAGAGACATTGGCACACTCAAAGATATTTTTTCCAAGCACTGGCATGTCTTGTCAGTAGATCCCACCATCAAGGGTCTCACAGGTGATCGACCTAAGTTTGTCTATCGCAACAAAAAGAATCTTAAGAGTTTGCTTTGTTACCCTAGAGTACATCATATTCCCTCCACTCCATTAGGCCCCTATATGACACCTTGCAACAAGTGCAATTTCTGTTCCTACATACTGACTGACCCTGCATTTGTCTATCCTTACGGATCTGGCATATACCACATCCGGACGAAAGGTAGTTGCATGTCCAAAGATGTGGTTTATCTCGCTTCCTGCACATCATGTCCAGCCTACTATGTAGGCAAGACGAATCGGACGTTGAGGGACAGGATCCGAGAACACACATACCATACGAGGAAGGGTAACTTACACAATGCACTGGCCAAGCACACCAATGAGGTAGGTGCAGCACACCAGTTCAAGTTCAGGATATTGGAACAGATTTTTAAAACACATAGGAGAGGGGACATCAGCAACTACACTGAGACCAGGGAAATTCATTGGATTATTAAATTCAGGGCTGATCTAGTACCAGGTTTGAATGGGAAGGTCCCCTTACGCCCACTATTGAAATCTAGGAGGTTAGGGATCAAGAGACGTTAGTATGTATACGTTATTGTATCATATCCACTTGATTTTTAGACATTTTTATCACTTTTTATATTTTAATCACTATCACAATTATACATATCTACATGGTTTTAACATGATATGTATATATTTTTTCATAGTTATGTACATATTATGTTTTTCTATTGTGTTGTTTAATGTGCTTTCTATGAGTTTTGTACCTTTAAGAAGTTTATGGGATTTTGGCGCCTTTTTGTATATTTAAAGCAGTGATTTTTAATGTTTTATGTGATAAGGTCTGAAGAAGCTATTGCGAAAGCGCTAACCTATTTATACCAAATAAACCTGCTTTTTATTACGTTCTGCCTATTATTGGATTGTCAGTTTTCATTAGCCATTGGATTTAGAAGGTCTTTGGGACTGTACCCTTTGGTACCCTTCATTGCTTTGCTCAGCGGTAATTGGATTTATTTTTTATTTCTGTGTTCTTGCTTTTCCGCTGAGCATTAACTCCGCTGGGTCTGTTACCATTATTATTTTTACTGTGAGCTTGCACTAACCCGTGGAGGCATGATCGGAGGGGAACCAACACCTATTGAGCTGCCGTATACACTACCAAGCAATAAGGAAGCACCTGTGATGTCACGTCCGTTTTTGGATCGTTTTGCTGACTGTCTAAGAACCGAGAGGAATCCCTTAGCGCTGTTTGTGGAACAGGACGAGGGCCCGGCTACTCCGAGTCTTCTGGACTATGATCGAGATGGATTGAATCGGGCTGTCGATCAACTTGAGCAGGATATGTTTAGACTAAAGCGTATGCAGACTCAACGACAGCACTTCGAAGTCTGCATACAGCGCCGACCAGTACCGAGAGGTCTTAGGGTACTGAAGATGCCAACGACGGGCACCTTGCACCCGGAGTTACTGTTTGACTGGCAACAACTCAACATTGAGGTAAGCCTCAATTATATGAAGCTGATGAACGCTTTTTTTCTCCCGTTAGAGGAGAAACTTAGAGAAGATATTAGGAAAGCAAAAAACAATATTTTAACTGACTATCCCATCTCTGTGGTGGATCAAATTTTGAGTGCAATGTTGGACAATGTCACTATGTACGAGCGACGCCTTTTCAATCAGAAAAGAGCGAAGCTTCAAAGGGACAGTACAGACTTCCGATTGGGCCACATCTTCACCTGGCCCAGGAACAATGTGATTGATAATAACAGTAGTACCAACAACATTAATAATGTTTCAGCTAAAGATGTTTGTTCCAACATTGTTGAAGAGAATGGTAGTGTTTTAACAATTGAAACTGCACCTGTGAAAGATACGGATGACAACCTTGTTATGTGTTCAGAGAATATCATCACAGCTTCAGTTGATGCTGTGGACAATGTCGAACCTGTTGGTTCGAGTCCAGTTAGAGGTACATTGGACACTACCAATGTTGATGTCAATGTGCGCACAGACATTAGGGATAAGACACATGTTCCTCGTCCAGAACCAGTTGTCAGAAGGAAGACAACTACTTCTGTGATGAACAGAACCAGTGACGGCCTTAACTCTGAACGTGTTTTGGTTTTGCCGACACTGAATTCTTTACAACAGACAGGCAGTAGACACCCTTTTCCCATCAGAGCATTCACCAGCGAGGAGAGGGTTTACCCGAACAACAAGGGGAGATACAAGAGGAAATTATCCCCGGACAGACTGCCCAACCGGACCATCAAGAAAATGTGGGAGGGGAAACAGTAGGCATTGTATTCAATTTATCAAGTTATGAATTAAGTGACTATGAAACACAAGTCCTTTCTAAAGGCCTCACTTTTATTCCTACAACGGACAGTAATTATGAAGAGACTTTAAAGGACTTTAAACTTTTTATTAGGAATTTGTCTTTGAAGATCTTTTTTAAAGATGCAGATACAACATTGAATAACACTGCCTTTAGGACACCTAGTACATTCATTCCTCCCATACATCCCCTGGTTGCTGCTTACAGCAAGTTGGTGGAAGATGAAATTTACAGGATGGACAGGATAGATCATAGAGGCAGGAAGAGGAAATACAATCTTAACTTCCAACAACGAAAAGCTCTATATTCCCTCCGCAACAATTGTGATATTGTCATTCGACCTGCTGACAAAGGTGGTGGAATTGTAGTTTTTGACATAGACAGGTACAATCATGATATGTTACAGATGTTGGCTGATAATAGATTTTATATATCCATTACCAATAGTAGAGTAGATACCATTATCAACACAATACAATCTACACTTCTTGGACTCTTTAATAATGGGGTTATTGACCACATCTTATTTGATTATTTCAATGTCACCCACCCCCTGATACCCATTATTCAGGGTCTCCCCAAGGTTCATAAAGATTTACAGCATCCTCCCCTGAGACCTATAGTTGCAGGCAGGGGGTGGTCCACTGAACCTTTATCACTCTTTGTTGAAGCTCAACTTAGACCTTTAGTTGATGCCAATTGCTTCATTCTCAGAGACACCAGACAGTTTCTGTTAGATCTGTATCAGTATGTCAACGTTTGTTCCGATGTTGAGAATCTTCTATGGGTCACAATGGACGTCCAGTCCTTGTTCACCGTTATACCCAATGTGGAGGGTAAGGAGATGATTGGTGCCTACATGAGGAGATCCACCCTATCTCTGGACTGTGATGTCGACTTAATCCTTCTGTTGTTGGGGATCATTTTGGATTCCAATCTCTTTTGTTTCCAAGAGAAGATCTTTTTACAGAGAGATGGCGTAGCTATGGGCACTTCTTGTGCCAATAGCTACGCCAACTTGGTCATGGCAGAATGGGAGTATTGTCATCTATTTCAGAATGAATTATTCAAGGAGTTTGCACCATTCTACAGGCGTTTCGTTGATGATCTTTTTTTCGTCTGGAGGGGCACACCGGTTCAATTAGAGTGTTTTTTCACACAGATCAATAGTTCCATCATATTCCTGAATTTCACCATGGAATGGTCGAACACCACCATTCCCTTTTTGGATGTTTTTGTTGACAAACTACCAGGTGGGATTGTCAACACAGGTGTGTATCGTAAGACCTGTCATAGGAACACACTGTTACATCGTTCCAGCATGCACCCGGGCTTTGTCTACAACAACATAGTGAAGGGACAGTCCATGCGGATGTCTAGATACACACCTGGAGACTCTCATTTGGAAAGGGAATTGGAAGACCTCGGCAGTAAGTTTATGGAACGTGGATATAGCCGTTTGGACATCACCAGAGGGATGGATGACATTCAGAACCTCAGGGAGAATAGAGCAAAACCCTATTTTTCAGAAGGGGCGATGGAATTATATACAGGTGACATGGGACACAATTGGATTGAGAATGGCTTTCACACAGACAATAACATTATTTTTCCCATCTACTACACCAGAGACATTGGCACACTCAAAGATATTTTTTCCAAGCACTGGCATGTCTTGTCAGTAGATCCCACCATCAAGGGTCTCACAGGTGATCGACCTAAGTTTGTCTATCGCAACAAAAAGAATCTTAAGAGTTTGCTTTGTTACCCTAGAGTACATCATATTCCCTCCACTCCATTAGGCCCCTATATGACACCTTGCAACAAGTGCAATTTCTGTTCCTACATACTGACTGACCCTGCATTTGTCTATCCTTACGGATCTGGCATATACCACATCCGGACGAAAGGTAGTTGCATGTCCAAAGATGTGGTTTATCTCGCTTCCTGCACATCATGTCCAGCCTACTATGTAGGCAAGACGAATCGGACGTTGAGGGACAGGATCCGAGAACACACATACCATACGAGGAAGGGTAACTTACACAATGCACTGGCCAAGCACACCAATGAGGTAGGTGCAGCACACCAGTTTAAGTTCAGGATATTGGAACAGATTTTTAAAACACATAGGAGAGGGGACATCAGCAACTACACTGAGACCAGGGAAATTCATTGGATTATTAAATTCAGGGCTGATCTAGTACCAGGTTTGAATGGGAAAGTCCCCCTACGCCCATTATTGAAATCTAGGAGGCTAGGGATCAAGAGACGTTAGTATGCATACACCATTGTATCATACCCACTTGATTTTTAGACATTTTCATTACTTTTTATTTTAATCACTATCACAATTATACATATCTACATGGTTTTAACATGATATGTATATATTTTTCACAGTCATGTACATATTATGTTTTTCTATTGTGTTGTTTAATGTGCTTTCTATGAGTTTTGTACCTTTAAGAAGTTTATGGGATTTTGGCGCCTTTTTGTATATTTAAAGCAGTGATTTTTAATGTTTTATGTGATAAGGTCTGAAGAAGCTATTGCGAAAGCGCTAACCTATTTATACCAAATAAACCTGCTTTTTATTACGTTCTGCCTATTATTGGATTGTCAGTTTTCATTAGCCATTGGATTTAGAAGGTCTTTGGGACTGTACCCTTTGGTACCCTTCATTGCTTTGCTCAGCGGTAATTGGATTTATTTTTTATTTCTGTGTTCTTGCTTTTCCGCTGAGCATTAACTCCGCTGGGTCTGTTACCATTATTAATGTTAGGCTTTAGCAGACTGGCTTGACACAGGGCTTCCAGGCAGGGAATCCCATCTGTTAAGAATACTGCACCAGTGAATCCAAGGACACATACATGTGTGTATAAATATATATATATATATATATATATATATATATATATATATATATATATATTTATATAAATAGACCTACTTTAAATTCTCAAAAAGCCAAAATGTCAAGTTGCAAAATGGCAAGACAGAAATAAAAACAAAAGTCCAGATTGTCGTAGTTTTTTGCCCCAAAAGGAGTCAGTTGACCAGTGTGATGAACTTTGCCCTTTTCTGTACTATGGTGTGATCTCAGAGCAGGTATAGTTAGTTGAGGGGTGTGGGGGCACATCCCTCCAAATGGGGGTGCGAGGGGTGAAGGACCCCCACTTGGGTGGGTTTTATTTGCTTTGATTTGTTTTTTTTTAACTTTTGTTGGCCAATTGTTTACCTGCCAGGGGAAAATTTACAATGGTCTGGACATTCATGAATATAAACTTTCGTCATTTCCATCTTGCCATTTTGCAACTCGATGTTATAGTTATTCATTTATTTTAACATAGATCCATGTGTGTGTTTGTGTATGTGTGTGTGTGTGTGTGTGTGTGTGTGTGTGTGTGTGCGTGCGTGCGTGTGTGTGTGTGTGTGTATGTATATATATATATATATATATATATATATATATATATATATATATTTATATAGATATATATATTTATATGTCTATATATATATATATATATATATATATATATATATATATATATATATATAAGTAAAGAAAAATGGAACTACGACCCATACTTTCGAATGCTTTATTCAAGAAAATAATAAAAACATACAGTATATGAGTGCTTTCATTCGTTAAGTAATGTTGCTAGCTTGAACTTCTTCAGAAATACAGTTTTTAACATGCAGGTTCATGCATTTAATCTTTTCTCTGGCAGTTAAGGGGGAGGGGACAAGCTCCGCCTTATCTGATCAATTTTAGTAAACTTTTTTCACTTAAGTTCCCATTCAAGCCTGGGGGCGTGTCAGCCTGGACTTTTACCTGCCACTTAAGTTCTCTGACTTCTAACTGGGGGTTGGTATCACCGTAAGGGAGGGTGACTTTGTCCAGCATTATGAAGTGGAGTTTAGTGCAAAGTGGGCTAGTATGTTTACTTATCTCTCTCTCTCTCTCTATATATATATATCTATCTATATATATATATATATATATATATATATATATATATATATATATATAGGTCTACTTCATAAGATCGACAGACCATTTGATCGACATTCATTTTGTTGACAGCTCATTTGGTCGACAACCTGTATTCAAGGCACTTAACAGGGATTTGCCCCCCTCCCCAATGTTGTGCGACCCTGAAGTTGATATTTATAGTTAGGGGGTGTGTGGGGGGCACATTCCCCCACATTGGGGGGTGTGGGGGTGAAGTCCCCCACCTATTTCCATTTAAATCATGAAAATACAACAAAAACTACACATTTTAAATGAAAATAGGTGGGGGGCTTTGCCCCCCATACCCCCTTAACTATATATATCAACTCCAGTGTCGCACAACATTGGGAAGGGGGGCAAATCCCAGGTTATTACCTTGAATACTGGTTGTTGACCAAATGAGCTGTCGACCAAATGAATGGTCTGTCGATCTTATGAAGTAGACCCATATACATATATATATATATATATATATATATATATATATATATATATATATATATATATAAATATAAGTTAAGTGATCAATGGAATATAGAGTTTCATCAATCACAGAAATATTGAGGACACATCAATCAAACTGCCTAATTAATAAAGAAAACTCTTCATTATCAGTGTTTTTGTACAGGACAAGCCACCCTGCACCCCCCACACACACACACATTAGGATTCCATCCTCTTAACCCCCATGACTTTATATATACTAACTCAAGATCATGCATAGTGGGGAAGGAATAAAACTTGCAGACTCTCACTATTATAACCAATGAAACACGATGAGCAACAACTGCAAACAGAATTCCAGGACCAGCAATGAACTAAACAGGAGATATTTGATAGCAACACATCCACAGACTAAGCGCTTTCACCTAAAAAGGCATCATCAGAGTCACTCTCACTATTATGCAGTCCCATTCTTTAGTTTTTTAGTAAGTCCATGTAACCATTCATTGACCAACTGACTTCATTTATCATGTAGTCAACAAGCAAGTAGATCACACAAAAGGAGGGAATATATGTGTACATAAATATATATATATATATATATATATATATATATATATATATATATATATATATAGAGAGAGAGAGAGATGCACATATATATGTATGTCTGTGTGTTTAACTCACTGAAATTCTATTTATACTGCAACCTGTATATTTCCATATGTCTATCACAATGATTATTTTGAGGTATGCATCATTCTTGGTTTGGTCACATTTCCACAGGAATCAATGGTATCCCCTCTAGTTTGCTATGGGTGGACATATGGCTAGTTGCTAAACCTCTACAACTGTTTTTCAGTATTATGACCATTGTTGCCCTGGTACACAGATGACATGCTTCTGATTTTGTTTGGTATCACATTTCACACCACCTTACTAACCTGTGCGAATCTTAACTTTAACACCTCTGCTGTCCCTAATTCCAGCCATGTACCCTACCTTACAGAAACCCTTTGCATAACACTACTACTACTACACAGGACACTCAAACATACATATCACATCCAGAAACACACATTCACAGCACTAAGTACATGTCCTTCCTTAGCCCTAATTCTAACCCTAACCTTAAACATTAGCACAGGTAACGAAATTTTTTCCTTTCATGCACTTGGACTCTGCAGAAACTGCTATTCAGGCAAGCAATGTATTCTAATTTATTATCTCAGCATGTTTTATGTGTTTCAACTTCCCGGAATTTTACAATATATTTTACTTATGTATAGTAGATGTTAAATGCTGACAGTATGTCATATGACATCATGGGCCTTTGATGCACAGATTTAGAGAAAGTAATGACAAATAATATTTGGTGTATGGAGTGTTTCCATCTTTTATATCAGCGTTTCTACTTTCATTTGATTTAAAAGTATCCATTTGCTTTTAACTGAAAAATATCCCAATGCAGAACTTTTAACAATGTGTTGATTGAGCACTCAATACTATTTTGAGTTCCTGTTTTAGATATTAATAATAAAACTAAATAATTACTCAGATGATGTCTTATGGCATGTAACATCCTCTGCTAGCTTCATTGCGGAGTGAATCTGAATCCGTGTTCACATTTTCAGAGATAATTTATTAGCATTTAGATCAAAAGAAGAGAAACACTTTAACATTTAAAATAGCATCTTTTGTGTTCTCTACCAGACTATTGCAATATTAATAGCTGGCACTTGATGTAATCATAGATCTAGAATTTGGATGAAGTGCTGAGTCATAAATCTGTTTGTAATAATATATATTGCTTATAAAATGAATAATTGTAGTCATAATTCTCTACATGGCATGCTCAAAGGGATCAATGTCTGGAAAGCCATTCAGAAAATTTGCAAGCCCTTACAACAAACTTTTCTCTAATAAGAGATATGGCTGTTGAATGTGCCCTTGAGAAAACTGATGAAACTGTATGTACTATAACCTAACCAGAATGCATTTGTAATAGTATGTTTCTGTAAAAGCACTTTTAAATATAACATAGAACTCCTTCATTACAATGATAAATGACAAAAGGAGGAATTTGTGAAGTACTTATAGAGTGCAAATGAAAGTTTAAGATTTATGCACACTGTCAGCTAAGAGAAAACTAATTACTTTCAAAATGGAAATAGATGAAGTAAAGAAAAAAAGGTGTTAATAAAAAACATCTCATAGTAATATATTACAAAATGCCTCCAATGTTCTTCTGGAAATTATATGCAAAGCATTCACGAAGGTCATTGTTTTCCACATCTGAAACAGAAATGTAGACTGCAAGAAAACTTTTGCCCATAGTTTCACTGTTAACTTACAACTTTATGAGAATGTATTTTAGATATATGGGCATTATCACATCTCGGGGAAAATGATTCACAACCATCAGAACAATGCACTTAGATTCCTAAACCAGAGAACAGCATGGCACAGTCTGCATTTGTTTGGTTTCATTGTAATTAGGGAAAACGTATTTAGCAATAATTATAATATTAATGTATTGTTGCTACTATTTTGAATGGAATGAAAGCAAAAATGAAAAAAATTCATCTCAAAAATCACAAAATAATGTTACAGCCTTGTGAATTTAGAAAACCATGATCTGTTTCCAAAAATGTATATGTGTAAAAACAAAATGAAAACTCCAGCAAAACTAGAACTTTCACTGAGTGACCTCTGAAACCTCTTCTAGTAGAGGCATAGGGGATATATGCAAATGATCCTTAAGAAGATCAGGGTGTTTCAGCTAATTGCCAATTTCTGAATGCCCATGACTTTTTTTACTTTAATGGAAAATTTCAGACCAATAAAATCAAATTTCTCTAGCTGTGGATATGCATATTTCAGCCTTGTTACAACCTCCTCAGCACAAAACAAACAGAGTGTTTGACTAAATATTAGAAACACAGGGCTGTTATACCCAGCTGATATCCATTATCATTAGGGTCACTGCAAAAATATCCCAAACAATAAACTAAAACAATGAGTGAGAGGGCTACTGAAAAAACAGTAAAAACAAAATGAAAACTCCAGCAAAGCTAGAACTTCCACTGAGTGACCTCCCACACTTCTTGCATTAAAGGCACATGGGATATATGCAAATGATCCTTATCAACATCATGTGTTTCAGCTAATTGGCAATTACAAATGCCCATGACTTGTTTTGGCATTTTAATGGACAACTTCAGGCCAACAAAGCCAAACCCCACTAGTTGTGAAAATGCATATTTCATTCTTATTATGACCTCATCAGCACAGCACAAGCAGAGTGTTTGACTAAGTATTAGAAACACAGGGCTGTTATACCCAGATGATGTCCATTATCATTAGGGTCACTGCAAAAAATATCCCAAACAACAAACTAAAACAATGAGTGATGGTCACTGAAAAACTAATCAGTAAAAACAAAATGAAAACTCCAGCAAAGCTAGAACTTCCACTGAGTGACCTCCAAAACCACTTGCCTTAGAGGCACATGGGATATATACAAGTGATTCTTATGAAACTCCAATGTTTCAACTAATTAGTAATTCTGAATGCCCATGACTTGTCTCATAATTTAAATGGACAACTTCAGACCAATAAAACCAAACCTCACTAGCTGTGGCTATGCATATTCAGCCTTATTATGACCTCATCAGCACAAGCAGAGTGTTTGACTACGCATTAGAAACACAGGGTTGTTATACCCAGCTGATGTCCATTATCATTAGGGTCACTGCAAAAATATCCCAAGCAACAAACTAAAGCAATGAGTGAGAAGGTCACTGAAAAAAACATTTAGTAAAAACAAAATGAAAACTCCAGCAAAGCTACAACTTCCACTGAGTGACCTCTCAAACCTCTTGTATTAGAGGCACATGGGATATATGCAAATGATCCTTATGAACATCAGGCGTTTTAGCTAATTGACAATTCTGAATGCCCATAACTTATTTTGTCATTTCAATAGACAATTTCAGGCCAATGAAGCCAAACCTCACTAGCTGTAGATATGCACAGTTCAGCCTTGTTAGGACCTCATCAGCACAGCACAAGCACAGTGTTGGACTAAGCATTAGAAATACAGGGCTGTTATACCCAACTGATGTCTATTATCATTAGGGTCACTGCAAGAATATCCCAAACAACAAACTAAAGCAATGAGGGAGAAGGTCACTGAAAAAACAATCATGCCAGAACTTCCACTAAGCAACCTCTCACACTTCTTGTATTAAAGGCACATGGGATATATGCAAATGATCCTTACTAATATCATGTGGTTCAGTTAATTGGCAATTCCAAATACCCATGACTTGTCTTGGCATTTTAATTGACAATGTCAGGCCAGTAAAGCAACACCCCACTAGCTGTGGATATGCATATTCCAGCCTTGTTATGACCTCATCAGCACAAACAGAATGTTTGACTAAGCATTAGAAACACAGGGCTGTTACACCCAGCTGCTGTTCATTATCATAAGGGTCACTGCAAAAATAGCCCAAACAACAAACTAAAACAATGAGTCAGAAGGTCACTGAAAAACCAATAAGTAAAAACAAAATGAAAACTCCAGCAAAGCTAGAACATCCAATGATTGACCTCCCAATCCTCTTGTATTAGAAGCACATGGGATATGTGCAAATGATCCTTATGAACATCAGGTGTTTCGGCTAATTGGAAATTCTGAATTCCCCTGACTTGTTTTGTCATTTTAATGGACATTTTCAGGCCAATAAAGCCAAACCCCACTAGCTGTGGATATGCATATTTCAGCATTGTTATGACCTCATCAGCACAGCACAAGCAGAGTATTTGACTAAGCATTAGAAACACAGGGCTGTTATACCCAGCTGATGTCCATTATTTTTAGAGTCACTGCAAAAATATCCTAAACAACAAACTAAAACAATGAGTGAGGAGGTCACTGAAAAACCAATCAGTAAAAACAAAATGAAAGCTCCGGCAAATCTAGAACTTCCACTGAGTGACCTCCCAAACCTCTTGTATTGGAGGCACATGAGATATATGCAAAAGATCTTTATGAACAACAGGTGTTTCAGCTAACTGGCAATTATAAATGCCCATGACTTATTTTGTCATTTTAGTTGATAATTTCAGACCAATAAAGCCAAACCCCACTAGCTGTGCATATGCTTATTTCAGCCTTGTTATTACCTCATCAACACAGCTCAAACAGAATGCTTGATTAAGCATTAGAAACACAGGGCTGTTATACCGAGCTGATGTTCATTATAATTAGGGTCACTGCAAAAATATCCCAAACAACAAACTAAAGCAATGACTGAGAAAATGACTGAAAAAACAATCAGTAAAAACAAAATGAAAACTCCAGCAAAGCAACAACTTCCACTGAGTGACCTCCCAAACCTCTTGTATTAGAGCCATATGGGACATATACAAATGATCCTTATGAGGTGTTTCAGCTAAATGATAATTCTGAATGCCCATAACTTACTTTGTCATTAAATAAACAATTTCAGGCTAATAAAGCCAAACCTCACTAGCTGTGGATATACATAGTCCAGACTTGTTATGACATCATCAGCATAGCACAAGCAGAATATTTGGCTAAGCATTAGAAACACAGTGCTGTTATACGCAGATGATGTCCATTGTCATTAGAGTCACTGCAAAAATACCCCAAACAACAAACTAAAACATTGAGTAAAAAATTTACTGAAAAACCAATCGATAAAAACAAAATGAAAACTCCAGCAAAGCTAGAACTTTCACTGTGTGACCTCCGAAACATCTTGTATTAGAGGCATATGGGATATATGCAAATGATCATTATGATCATCAGGTGTTTCAGCTAGTTGGCAATTCTGAATGCCCATGGCTTGTTTTGTTGTTTAAATGGACAATTTCAGGCCAATAAAGCCAGATCACACTAGCTGTGGATATGCATAGTTCAGCCTTGTTATGACACCATCAGCACAGCACAAACAGAGTGCTTGACTAAGCATTAGAAACACACGGATGCTATACCCAGCTGATGTCCATTATCATTAGGGTCACTGTAAAAATATCCCAAGCAACAAACTAAAGCAATGAGTGAACAGGTCACTGAAAAACCAACCAATACAAACAAAATGAAAACTCTAGCAAAGCTAGAGCTTCCTCTGAGTGACCTCCCACACCTCTTGTCTTAAAGGCACATGGGATATATACAAATGATCTTTATCAATATCATGTGTTGCAGCTAATTGGCAATTCTGAATGCCCATGACTTGTTTAGTCATTCAGTAGCTATGGCTATACATACTTCAGCCTTGTTATGACCTCATCAGCACAGCTCAAACAGCATGTTTGATTAAGCATTAGAAACACAGGGCTGTTATACCGAGCTGATCTTCATTATCATTAGAGTTACTGCAAAAATATCCCAAACAACAAACTAAAACAATGAGTGAAGAAAGTCACTGAAAAAACAATCAGTAAAAACAAAATGAAAACTCCAGCAAAGCTAGATCTTTCACTGAGTGACCTCCTAAACCTCTTATATTAGAGGCACCTGGGATATATGCAAATGACCCTTATGAACAGCAGGTGTTTCAACTAATTTGCAAATCTGAATGCCCATGACTTGTTTTGTCATTTTAATGGATAACTTCAATCCAAGAAAGACAACCCCCTTTAGCAGTGGATATGCACATTTCAGCCTTGTTATGACCTCATCAGCATAGCACAAGCAGAGTATTTAACTAACCATTAGAAACACAGGGCTGTTATACCCAGCTGATGTCCATTATCATTAGGATCACTGCGAATATAACCCAAACAACAAACTAAAACAATAAGTGAGAATGTCACTGAAAAATCAATTAGTAAAAACAAAATGAAAACTCCAGCAAAGCTACAACTTCCACTGAGTGACCTCCTAAACCTTTTGTATTAGAGGCATATGGGATAAATGCAAATTACCCTTATGAACATCAGGTGTTTCAGCTAATTGGCAATTCTGAATGCCCATGACTTGTTTTGTCATTTTAATGGACAATTTCAGGCCAATAAAGACAACCCCACCAGCTGTGGATATGCGTATTTCGGCCTTGTTATGACTTCATTAGCACAGCACAAGCAGAGTGTTTGATTAAGCATTAGAAACACAGGGCATACAAGGCTACAGTTTAATAGCAATTCCAGAGGGCCTGATAGGTCATGTTTCATGCTATTTAGAAGGCATTCTGGGGATATTGTCTTGGCTCACTGATGCAGTATTCTTGGCCATAGAGTGAGCATTAAGGACCTGGTCTCTAGTCATAGTAGGAGGAGTTATATTTGATGATATTTTTTTGAAGGAAGGTTGAGATGGGAGAGAGGGGTAAAGTTGAAGCTGACTTTTTCAGCCAGTAAGTTTGACATATCTCCTGGCTCAGTATAGGTGGTTCCGATAACAATGAGCTCTGTACACAACTGTATATTGGCTTTGAGGCTGCAGACTTAGCTAAAGAATGTATTGTGGCTGTCCTTGGCCTGGAAGGCCAAATTTACCTCACATTTTGTTTTGACAGACTTTATTTGTCATCTGAATTGTTTGTTTAGTTTGATGAAAGTGATTTTATCCTGCTGAGTGCTACACCTCCTAATTTTTGTCATGGCTTTCTTCCTTCTGTTTTACAGCCTATCAGTGATGTGATTCCACCAGTGCAGCTTAATTTTTGAGTTAGTTCTATACTTCTTCCTGGTGGGTGTAGCTGCCTCTATGAAGATATTAACATGATTGTATAGGGTTTCTCTGAACAGTTCCACATAGATAGCAGTGTTCACAGGGTTTATTGTGGCTTGAACTTTTGCCAGGATATGACTTAATAGTAGGAAGTTAGCCTTAGAGCAGTTACTGACTATTCCAGGGTAGCTGGGGTTCCAGATTTTATTTTTATTTCAAAGGAGATGGTCTGAGCTTACCTGAGAAGACATTACAGTAGGGGGTATGCAGCACTCTCCCATATTAGTGAGCAGGACCAGATCCATATATTTGCACCCCTGGTTAGTGTATTGACAATCTGGTTAAGGGAGTTTGTGTTTACAAAATCTAGGAAACTCTGTGCCTGTACATTTGGTATTGTATATGATTCCCAGTTAATAGTGGGGTAATTAAAGCCACCCACGAATATTGTATTGGGTTGCATGGTGAGTGCTTACAGTAAGTTAAAATACATGTCATGGGTTTCCTGAGTCATAGAGTGGGACCTATAGCTTGCAAGGAATTGGTATTTGATTTAGCCTATGGTGACTTGAACGTGCCAAAGCTCAATTGCATTGTTTTGTTTACCAACCTCGAGGTATATTTATACCTTCACCTTTAGCCTGTCTGAATAGTAGCCGGGCAAAATGTGGAGGGTGTTATAGCTTTGCACTGCCAGCATGCTCTCCATGGCTTTAAACCATGTCTTAGTGACTACACAAACATCAGCATTCACTAGGGTGAGGAGAGCTTGAAGGGAGTGAAGTTTTTTTTGTTTAGAATCTTAGCATTAGGCAATAACACCTTTAGATTTTCTTGCTTTTGATTTGCTATGCAGGTAGTACTTTCAGTTTGGCATTACATGAAAAAGGCACTATGGGAGAGGACAATGTTTTAGCTAATTTTCAAAAGCCTAGAGGGGAGAGGTGTAGATCATCCCTAGCAAAGAAGCATGGTCTGTTGACCATCTCCTTACATGCTGACAAATATTGCGCCCCTAAGAATGATGCCAGAAACTAAGCCAATTATTAAAGTCAGTCATCTTTTGTTCATATTGTGGCATCATCCTTAGAAAAGCTAAAACACTACTTAATGCTAGGCTCACACCAGCCTTAGACACATATTCTGAGAACTCCATGATGTCTAGGGAGGTACGTCTCAGGTCATTTACACCGCATGAACTATGATTGAGTCATACTGGTACTTGTGGGCCAATGACCTCAGTGTGTGCATAACTTGGCAGATTCTCACCCCTGCCAAGCAACTGACCATAACTTTCTCCTTACTCAGCCTGGTGAGAGGGACATCATTGTGTCTCACAATGGAGTCTTCAATGACCAGAATGCTGTATTGAGTGGTGGCTTGCCTTATGGGTTTAGATGTAGAGGCTCCATGAGATGTGGCTGTATGTGTTGAAGTGGGTGCTGTTTTGAAAGAGTCAATTCGAGGTTGCTGAGGTCATTTGTCATGTGTACTTCATCTAGAAGGTCTTTGGGATTCAGGAGGGTTACATTTATGTGCCTCAAAATTTGTGGGTATATGTGTCTGCTTTGACCTGTATGTGTGATGGCTGCAGCATGTGTACAGCTTACAACCTGATTGACATTAGGAGTGTTTTTATGTGACAGCGTTGCCTCCAGTCACATTGTGTAAATACATCTCTCACATACCATTTCAGTTTGTTTGAGAATTAACTGGTTGTCTGGAAACATGAGGCAATTTTTACTTTGTGTCACGATTCCCATATCCACCAAGATGGTAACCGAGAAAGTGGGAAACTTCATAACAATAGCAGCAGGCCCCTTTTTATTGATTAGCTGGTTGGATTGAGAATACAAAGTACTGTCAGGAGTATCTGGTTTGCAACTTTGGTGGCAGTGATTGTCACTGAAAACTATTTGCCCTGTGTGATTAGAAAAATATTAGGCTATCAGCCTGCAGGTTGTTACAAGCCTAGCCAATAAACAGAAGTCAGCAGCAAACCTTGTACTTTTGAGCTGTGAGGTAAAGACTTTAACCACTATGCCAACTCTTGATACTGAAAAACAAAATCACAAAACTGTGGGTTCTCTTCCCAAACCAGGTGATTAAATTAATTTCTCAGTATTAACACTACCGTGAAGCATAAGGTGAGGTACTATAGTCCCGAATGTAATGCCCTTTTGATAAAATTCTAGAGTAAGGTCCCATTTGCCAGAGAGAGTGGTAGCTTGGGTGGACTTATGAGATCCCATAACACTTTTTGAAAAGGGTAAAGAAATGTCTCTATTACTATGGCCAAATTTCCCTTATCAATGTGAGCACAACCTTGGATCTCATCTAAAAATAGGCTGCTGGCATAGTGAGACTAACCTGGTCAACACAGCACAACATACATACATACGCAATCAAACTGACAGATGATTCTAAAGCAGAATTAAAGTGGATTTTCTTCAAAGAAATGTATTATCAAGATGGAACATATAGGAGATGTGATCATGAGATGCAAACAGAAAGCACACATAATTGATGTAGGAAGACAGCTCATATAGGGGATGTCATGGTTCCACTAAATGGCAGCTAGCAAAACCCCTTCATCAAGTGAGCTGTTGTGAACAGCTGTTGTTGTGTCTTTCGGCTATTCCTGGTTAGGGGTCGCCACAGCAGAACTCCAGTCTGCTAATGATTGGCAGTTGATTTTTATGTGCTGAGCTGCCAGCCCTGACGTACAACCTTCAACGAAGGTATGCCCATTCACGCATGTCTCCACGCAGAAGACACTCTAGCTGAGAATCGAACCGGACAGCGTCTTACTGTGAGGTGACAACACTACCACAGCACCACCACTGAACTGCTGTTGTGATCTTACATAAACTCAGTCCATCTACTAACCTTGAGAACTACAAACCTGTTAATTTTACTAATATTATCTGCAAGGCTATGGAGGGTATTATAGCTAAAGTAATAAATGACAATATAGAAGTGATTTTGTGTCCCTTTGGCTTTGCAAAAAGCAGGTCTTGTCTATTCAACTTTGTTGAGTTAATTGAAAATGTTATTGAGACCATTGGTAAAAGGCATGTAGTTAGCACTGACTACCTGAACCTTGCCAAGTCCTTTGACACTCTTCATCATGGTGAGATAAATGAATAACTCTACCAACAATACCTTTCAACTATTGTTGATTTTGCAGAATCTCTCTGATCTGGCCTCATATTTCTGACCTATCCCTTGTAAAATTTTTGATTTTCTAATGAGTCAGTGAGGGTTGCATTCAGTCAATAAAGACAGACATTACAGTTTCATACTTTGCATTGTTTAGAAAATGAATGATGGTACAAAACCTATAGTTTATTAAATTCCTTAGTGAATTAGAGTAATATCAAAATATTGTCCCTGATTTGAGGCATTTGCCCCCCCCCCCTTTTTTTTGCTTTGTGCCTGATTTGTGACCTAAGAAGCTGAGAGGCATGAGGTAAGATGGAAAATTCCAGGAAACAATGTGTGTTAGCATAACAGCAATAACATGGAAAATTATAAATATAATTCTAAAAGTAAATCTGGTGGTATTCCTATTGAACATTCTCCATGACTGCAGCCAGCCAGAAGCTGCTCTCATACAAACTTCACTTAGTCTTATGATCAAGTTATAAATGAACTTGACAAAAGATTGCCAGTAGACATGACCTACCTGGACTTGACCAAGGCCTTTAACTTGGTTCTAAACAGGCTGAGGCAGCTGATAGTTAAACTTGGTGCGATGGCTGTAAGAATAAGACAGCAGAAATGGATTTCTGCATGATTGAATGGCAGAGAACAAGTATTGTGGTGAGAGAAACAAGGTCAAGAATAAAGGAACAGACAACTGTGGAGCACACTGTGGCCAGTTTGGAGTCTGGTATTCCTTAGAATGATTGTCTTTAATATATCTCAGGGAATGCAGACCATTATCACCATGTTTTTAAGAACATGAATGCAGCAGTAGAGGAAAAAGAAAAAAGATTTTGAAAAAGCTTAACAAGTGAGTAGAAATTTGGTGATGAAGTATTATTACAAACACAAGTAAAGCTCTGCAGTTAGGTCACGACAACCATAATATAAAGTATGAGTCATGGGGAGTGGATCTAATGGTAACAGAACAGGAAACGGATCAGGAGATGAAATAAAACATGAGGAACAGAGTAAGGGGGAGGTGATATCAACAAACAGAATGCAGGGCTGCATCCTTGGGGAAGAAGACTCCTTAAGCTAACAGGTAAAGCTTCCATTCTTCACAACACTAGTCATTGCTGAGCACATTGAATGCTGTGCACTGTTTTGGGGGTAATATAAGAAAATGAGCATCAGGCTTCTGAAAGGAGTCCAGAGGTAAGAGGGAAACGTCTATGACTTGAGGTTGGAGATCGAGCTTTTGGGGATGGACATGAGAATGATGTACCATGTCATGTCAGTGAAATGTGAAAGCGTCAATCTGAGCAGGAAACAGAGGACGAAGGGAAGGGGTCTCAGACAGGGGACTAGCTACTCCTTAGATCTCTAGAAGCAATTTACTGAGATGATTATGGGTTCATGGAATGGACTACCAGAGTGGATGGCGGAGAAGAATTCTACTAAAGCATTCAAAAAGTTATGGGACTGGTGGAGAAGGAATAAGGGGCAAGGTAGAGATGGAGTGGATGTAGAGTGTTAAATGCACTTACTGTAAATGACAGATTAAGTATACTAAAAGCCGAAAGATAAACAACAACAACAACATTGTCTCCTACCACCAAACAAATGTCATACATAAATATAATAAAATAAATTCAGCTAGCTAGAAAATCTCAGAATGTCTATGCATTTTATCCTTCTTTTTGTGTAATTAGTTGATTTAAATTCTGGTCATAAATGTGCAGTAGCGTGCAGTACACCATCTGATAAAGTGCAGGATGGGGCAGCATCATGGCCAATAGGTATAATTTTCTTCCTTAAAAATATCATCTCTTTTTTTTTAATTCTGCTGCCAATAAGTTGAAAAGATCAGATAAGTAACACTATGCTTTTTACTGCATGTAGTCTTTATTTCTCCAGGCTTATTATTGTTTAAACTCATGTCTGCAGAAACTAGCGCTTGCCTGATTTTTTTATAAAAGCAGTAAAAAAATATCTCTGAATATAATAACTGTAGCTAAACTGAAAACAGCCTTTAGCTCTGTCACAGATAATAGTTTAGGTATGATATACATTTTCTACTGAACTATGAATACAATAAGACATATAATTATCATGCCGCATGATCTCTGAGCAACACTTGTGAAAGGTTTTAGTATTCAAAGCATGCTCCAAAGCCCTTTACAATATGTATGTTGAAAATATTATTACATGCCAAGCATACTGAGCCAGCAATGTATTACATGAAGATTAAAATGAAGTAGTAAGCCATTGCATGTGTAAAAGGTGATGCTTTCACTTTGCATTTCTTTAAAATAAGCTGTACAGTTTTATGAAAGCAAAATGTCAACACTTGAAGACTGACAGAAAGTAGGTATGTGGAATGTCTTACAGTTAAAGAACAGACTACCAGTCTTATTGTTAATATCTGATATTACAGTGCATAATTATGCGGAATGACAGTTTAAGAGCAAATGACCAGTCCATGTGGATTATATGGAAAATGATGATATTTGATAATATTTGGTCATGATGCATTAGTTATGAATAAATCATACTCTGAGGAGATCGTTTTCTCTTTAGTATTCTCATGTTGAATAAAAACACCCCGGGATTCATGAAGCTCAGCGCAAGGCCGGCGTTAGGCTTGCACTGACCGTGCAGCATGCAGATGGCGCAGTAGCGCCATATGCATATTAATGAAGGCATGCTACCACCACATCCACGTGCATAGGAAATGAGCATGAGTGCATAGGGCGTGTCAAAGCTCCGCACGGAGGTGTGGAAATGGCTGTTTACGTGCAACCTAAAATGCTGAATATTACAGTCTGCCTGCAATAGCAATCACACCTGTCAGTGTCCATGGAAACTGAAATGTATGCAAAGCATGCAAGACAGTTCTTGCGAACACAAAATTAAGAAGCAAACACAAATGCACATAGCCGAATATCGAGTCCCCATCGCTCGAACAAATGACATTTAAAACCGTGTGCCCGTATTCTAATGCAGTGTTGATAGTTATACCAAATGGAAGCAAAACGCATCATGTTAGCGTGCCGCCAATAGCTAATTCTAGCCCAGTGGTCAGGGGTACCACCTGTCCCACATTGTGAGGGACAGTACCCATCTGGGCAGTTGTGTCCATACCAAAACCATTATAAATGTAAAATATCCTGTGACTGTATGACATAATTATATCCCACATCTCATATAATAGTCACATACAGTAGTTATTTCTGTATGTAACATACCTACATGTTACAAGAAATAGAATAAGCAAGTAAACGAAACAGAAGAAGCATCTAAACTGCTACAACAATAAGCTTACATGTAGGCATAAAACAAAAGTACTATCCGTTGTACTGACCATGGGTATGTGTTGTCCTGTAAAATCTGATTTGTGTTTGGAATATATCCCACCCTGGCCATATGAAAAGGTGGCAACCCTACCAATGGTCAGAGCATTCGGCCAAAATCTGCCCATTTGCGGTCCAAGCTGTTCTTGTCAGGATGGGTCAAAGATGAACGGGTATTACCTGTGTGTACCTACCATGTCATGAAAGATAAGTATCTGTGTGTACCTATGTGCGTGAAGTACAGCATGTGGCAGGTGAAAAATGTTAGGGTAGTCCTCACAACCATACAGATACCAGAGATATGTAGTGTATGCAATGTGTTCCCTTGACCATGCCATGGACCATCAACCAGAGAAGAGATGGATGGAGTGTGTGGAATATGGGTGTGGGGGGGGGAACGGGTAATGTAATAATCCACAAAGGCGAGACTGTGTTGGATGCACAATAGGTGAACTGGAGGTGCATGAGGGAGCAGTGGGTGAATCAGAAAGAAACACAAAGAACAAATACACACATCTGCAATACAACCTGACAGGCCATACTGTAGAACACAATCACACAAACATATGAATATTAAAATGTGCGATACACATGCACAAAAATGTCACCGGCACATACCCACATAATGGTCTGGATGGAACTGAGCCATCCAACTACAACACATCTGGATGCATAATTGAATACCCATCATCTCCTCTACAGCACACAACCCCCCTCCCATTCCTTAACATCCACCAAATCCAGCCATACTCGGGCTACTAGCTTGGCGCAGCCATATCTGCACATAGTGACCACTACTCATATCTAGTAGGCAGTGTCACCCTAGGCAGTGTCAGGATTGCAAACTATGCATCCCTTGCATGAAAAACCCTATGACATTTTCGTAAATCCAAAAAAATTGAAGGTTATTGGCTTGTTCAATTTTTGGATATCCCTCATGGGATAAGTATCCTGTGTAAACATCAGACTTGGTATCACAACATGATGTTTACACAGGATACTTATCCCATGAGGGATAAGTATCCTGTGTAAACATCAGACTTGGTATCACGACACAATGTCCAGTCCTGTAGACATCTGGACACAAGTTGTATGTGCAGTAGTGGTTCACGAGACTGCTCAGCCTCCAGCTGGTCATGCAGAACCTACTACCCGGGATCAAACACCTGCCCGTGATGCATGGCTCCCCACATGAATTATCGAGAAAATATACTGTACACATTCGCATAGTGGCAGTTGGATATAGGCTGATTAAGGTGCTGACGTAAGCAGGGTACCTCCTGTCCCATTTTGTGAGGGACAGTCCCTGTTTGGGTAGGTGTGTCCTGACCAAGAATGATACAATGGCAAATGTCCTGTGATTGTAGGAAATAACTATGTACCATATTTCATATAACAGTTGCCTAAAACAGTTATTTCTGTATGCAAAATACATAAATCTTACAAGAAACAGAATAAGCAACTAAAGTGCTACAGAAATAAGCTCTCATCTAGGAAAATAAGTAAAGTTCTAAACCCTGTACTGACCGTGGGTATGTGTTGGCCTAAAAAATCTAGTGTGTTCCGAATATATCCCATCCTGGACATATGAAAATGTGGCAACCCTACTAATGGTCAGAGCATTCACACAATAACTGGCCAGCCTCTTAATCCCTCCTAAAACCAGTGAGCTTTGCAAGAAAGGTGTTGAATGACACTTGAATGAAAAATGACAATAATTAAGAGTAATAGATGCTTTTAACTTCAGAAAATAAGTATTAATACATATGCTCTGAATCTGTCAACACGTTTCAAGTTAATAGTACTAATATTGCAAAAGTGTCCATGATTGTTCCTGATTTGTCCTTGCCTTGACCCTGTCACTGTTGAAATTAGTCCCTGAGTGTTTGAGAGGTCCGTACAAATATGTACACCAACCAACTGTCACATTTGTTGCCAGTACTATTGAATACCTATAGTGAAGTCATAAGTGATGGCCAGAATGATATCCTTCAGATATAGGGAGGTAAAGGCAGCAGTGAAGCGTGGTGGACATTCAACTCTATGAGAAATGTGAATAGGTATGTAGGTGTATGTACTGACAGATATATATATATATATATATATATATATATATATATATATATATATATATATAACTGAACATGGTCACAATAAAGCATTCATAACAAATTTGAAAGGAAACAACAGTGGAACCACACCCCCACCCTGTATTATCTAGTGCCAACATAAGAATCTGGTCAGAGGTGTCCAAACCCCTGTGTCTGTAAACACAAGTAGAATGTTAAAATTGGGACAAACTCTGTCCATGTGCTAAGTCTGACTTTTAAACAGATACAGGGCAATCCCAGTCTCAAATCGGACAAACCTAAACCCAGATGACCACATGAACACCCTGACAATCAAGCACAAGTATGTGCCAGGACTATAAGCTTTGGAGTTCTGAATATCCTTGGAGTG
>NC_056734.1:226000382-226070382 GCF_019279795.1 Protopterus annectens | reverse complement strand
ATTAATATTCCTATGTGGGCACTGCAGACGCTCATACCTCACAAACCTGAAGAGCATATCTACTGGATAGCCTGTAAACCACTGGGGCAACACATAGGGAATATATCAGTGCCCTGTACCCAATTATCATGGATGTCCATGATTACGAATCAGAATCTAACACAGTTCTAACTAAACTCTTCCAGAACTAGTGATATTAGGTGGACAGGTGGCGGAATACATGTAATGACTAATGACAACATGTATGAGTCATAAACAGCATGTACCTCGACAAATGTGAATGAATACATATGCCCTGTGACTGTCAATGAGTCAGAACCAATCATCTAAATGTGTCCCTGAGGGTGTTATGCAGTGTCCCTGATACAGTGTTCATTCTCCCCCATTTGTATGTGAGGTCTGCTAGTAATGGAAAGTGCATATTCCGCCGACCAGCTTAGGTCGATGATAGCATAATAGTTTGGGGTTACCACCTGTTCGCCTTTGTGAGGGACACTCCCCTCTGGGCAGTTGTGTCCTGCAAAATGAATGTTATTATGGCACATGGCCTGTGATTACGGGAAAATAATCCATATATTGTCTGTAGTGGTTGCATAAAACGATTTTGTTGTATCTGAAGCACCTAGACGTTATAGGAAACAGTATTAGCAACTATAATGCTACAAGACTAACCTTTACTTATGCAAACCGGTGAAGTAGTCATTTTTCTACTGGCTGTGGGTATGTGTTGCCTTGCCAAATCTGACATCTCTTCATATAGGTCCTATAGGGCTGCCACCTTTCCAAATGGCCAAAGTGGGACCTGCTCCATAGAAATGTCAGACATACCAGGTCAGAACATACCTACATCTATGCATAGTACAGAAATATACGTACTAGCACTAATCAAAGCTTAGTCTAGCTGCAGTCAAGTTCCTTATGCTACTTCACATAACATATAGAAGTGTCATTTATACAATAACCGTTACATGCAACTATTAGAGAAACGTAGAATATAATATTGTCCTGTAATCAAGACATTTGCTATGCCTAGATTATTCTTGCATGACACATACGCCTAATGAGGGACTGTCCCACGCAAAGTGGGAAAGGTGTTAATCCTAAAGTCTCACATTGGCCAATTTAAAAGGTGGAAAACCTTCAATAGGTATGCGGTAGCATGACCCCGCAGACAGATGTGGTTCCCAAAACACATTTACTTGTCTGCATTGCAGAGTATCAGTTCCCATGTATCATCCAGATGGGAGCAGATTGTATGAGGAACACGCATATAATATGATTAACTCACTGGACAGGCCACCGATTCCATACAGTCGAACGCCATGCCGTCGCCTAATGGTCAGCCATACCCGATACTGTAATCATGTAGTCCGATGTAATAGGCATCACAAGGGATCGCGCCCACCCAGCGTGAGTGACAAATGCAAGCACCAATGTTGGTGCACGTGCAAGTGAGGGAGCGAGCTGGTGTAAGTCTGTTTGGCTACCAGTATGTGAGTATTGCACTGGTAAAGAAATGTGGAGTCTAAACAAATATAAGAAGCTGTAACCACAGGTCAGCAGTGCTTAACACCATGCAAACCCACGCACAACTGCTCCCAACTGTTGCAATGTGCCTTACCCACTCCGTATCCAATGGCCTTGTTCTGGCCGCAAACAAAGAACCATCCTTTGCAAGTGTTGGTATTAACACCCTGCACACACAGCTAATCTGAATTACCAATACACCATGGCATATATACAGACAATAGACAGTACCACACACATACCATACAGCACAGTCATCCAACATATCAATGTACTGGCAGATATGTCCGGACTACTGGTGTTTGCAGACCTGGCCGTCTTGTGTTTAAGTGTGTGAGCATGCCCAGTATGACCGTTACGCATGTTGTCGACTGACATTACCGTCATACCTTCATGTGTTTGAGCATGCACAGTATGGTCAACTGGAACACATGTGTTACATGTCCAGGTAGTCAGTACTGTGGTGTCGACCCCTGCATTGTACACTGACAGGTGGCATGCTGTGTCTGCAGGGTATCCATCGGTCATGTGGCATTGACTGTAGCTACATTACTGCACAGCGTGGGGGGGCATCCAACTGTATCCACATTCCTAACAGCACCAGTGGGGGCGCACCTGACTGTTACATGTGTACGTTGGAAGGGGGGCACAGCTGACTGTTGTACACATTTGTTGCTACTGTACTGGTATGTCAGGTACTCCATTTCAGTGCGTGGACCTACCTAATGTGCTGGCTAGAGGCATACCAGTGTACTTCAGATCCTAGCTTTAATTACCAACATATTGGCTTCAAACGTCCTAGCCTTCACAACCTTCGTCCAACTGCCTGGCCTGCTGTAGTCTGTCTGTATGTGTCTGTGGGGGGTGGGGTCATCCATTGGGCATATTCAGAGGCCATTGTACAGCATTTGTCTGTATTGGTCTACACCTGTCCAGCTGGTTGAGACTTGTGTGGGCTGTATGGACACACATGATGTTCAGCCCATAACCTGCAGTGGGTTAGGACACCCTGTCTACTACTGGCTACTATTGTGACCCCTGTATGTGCTACAGATGTCATGGTGCCACTATGGATGTGTACTGTCCGCTGCCCTAACATTTGGCCACCAAATTCCCTTGCATGCTTACATCCATACCATAGCTACAGGTAAAAACACATTCTAATACAACTGCCAATTGGTAGGTTGATTGACTTACCTTGAGGGTGTGCCAGACCTGAGGATGGTGCTGGAGGGCAGACTATGTCAGATGCACACAGTGCACTTCCTATACATGGCTGAGCACAGGTAGTGTCATGTTTTTCATGTTTTTCATCCCTTTAACTGTCTGTGTGAGTCAGAGAGGGTGAAATTCCCTGGGTACCTACTGTGTCAGTGCATATGCTATGCGTTGCCTCTTTGCCAAGGGTAGGTCATATTGGGCACGCCTCCTTTCACCTACTGGGTCCAGCTCAGGTACTTCCTCCTCCAAGTCACACTGTGCCTGTACAGGCCTTGGCATTGGTGGCGGGCTGTGTGGCCCTGCCCCATGCTGTTCCTGCTGCAACTGTTTCTGCAGGATCATATTGTGTAGCATAGCATATACCATAACAATTTGGGTGCATGTAGCTGGTGAATACTGCAAGGCTCCACCGGATGTGTCCAGATACCAGAACCGTGACCTGAACATCCCAAACACACGCTCAATTGTATGTCTTGCCTGTGCGTGTGCCTCATTATGTCGTACTTGTTCAGGTGTGTGTGCATTGCTGATGGGTGTCATCAGCCATGGCTCCAGTGGTTACCCAGCATCCCCCACTAGATGACTGTAGAGGATGTCCATATTGGCAAAGGTGTGGTACAGCTGTGTCAGATGCCATATATCAGAATCGTCATAGCTTCCAGGGCAGCCAGCACACACATTCAGTATAATGCCCTGGGCATCGCATACGACCTGGCAGTTGATGGAGGGGATGCCCCTGCGGTTAATGTAGGCCCTACCCCGCTCACCGGGTGGTGCTTTGATGTGTACATGCGTGCAGGCTATAGCACCCACTACCCCAGGGTAGTCTGCCATTTGGTGGAAGAGATGCATATTGCTGGTCAACAACTCACGTGTGTTGAGGACATGTATGTGCTCACTGGCATGTGGTGACATGTCATCTAGGAACTGGTGTAATACTCTGGATGCAGATGCCTGTGCGATCCCCATGATATCCCCAGTTGTGCTTTGGGAGGTACCTGTGGCTAGTATACCTAGGCCTACACATACCTTAGTATCCACTGGGATGGGTTTCCCTCGGCTTGTTCGATGTGTCAGGTGTGGCCGGCACAGCTCAACAATCTGCTGAAGGAGGTCTCTGTCCACCCCATAGTGCTCCACTATCTCCAGCTCATGTAGCCCCTGGTAGGTTACCCTGGGTCTGTAAAGTCTTCTCTGTCTCCTCACAGAGGGTTGTTCGGCAGCATTCACATCCTCGCCACCCTCAGCCTCCTGCACATGTTGGTCTATGTTGCCTTCTCATTTGGTTGGATTGTTTCGAAAAATGTCCCCGCATGTATACACCAGTGGTGTAGAGTGTGGAAAAAACCCATGTGTATGGTGCTTGCTCACTTTATCGTAGTGTTCTGGGCTGGGCTGGGCCTGTAATCTGCTGATTGTACTAATTATCACCTGTTTGCGCAGCTTGTTCATCTTGACTACTCTCCTACTGCTGTTGTCCCTCCCAATTGCACTAGGCAGGTATAGACACACCTCTAGCTTAGGTGTGCTAAGACAGGAGCAATCCTAAGACACAGGGCTCCAATGTACGTAAAGTATGCCTGACACCCCCCCATGCTTTCACCTATATTCGAGTCCTGCACCCGGCTATCTATACACATACACTCTTGGGATCTGCATCATACTCTGGGGATAGACGGGATTCACTATTTTCAATCTCATTTGCATAGTATTGTCTTCTAATGCATAGTTACATGACCCATACTGAGCCTCCAAAATAATAGCCACTGCTTACTGTCATGCAGATCTGCACACAACTGGTTAAAAGTGCCTTACTATCACATGTGGCAGAACATACATTAGTACAACACCATGTTACCCATGACCAGTGGACTGTACCTAGCTCTACAGCAACTGTGCAGACTACCCATGTACTGACACAGTTCCGTCATGTGTTATGCAATGCAATGATACCATAGTTCATAACCAGGTCACCTGTACACATAACAGGGGCCCTGGGTCATATACAGCTGTAACAGATAATTGTTGCTGTGCACCAGTAAACACACTCATGGTTGGATATGACATACACGTACCTGCCGTGGATATGTACATGCCCCACACACACACACAACACATATGTACATAATATAGCTGTCGCTGTCCTTTGTGCAGGCAGGTGGCTACAGCAATTACACGCATTCACATGGAAGGTAGGTCCATGGCTGTTGAATGCTAATAGTACATAAGGTGTGATAGCAATGTTGACTGAGTTAACATTCCCTCTGTACTGGTTACCCATGACAACTATCATATCATACAACAGTCCATGTGTCATGTATGTCATCACACATGTCCACCAATTGCAATGCCTACAAACATGGCTAAATGACAGGAATGTAGGACCTACACACATGTACATGTAGTGGTGTGCATTCAGCTACCATGCGTGTGCAGTAGCTGATGTTTGCAGTTGATCTGTGTCTTACTACAACATGCAGTTGCAATGCAGCCCCATCATTGACACCTGTATATGGTGAAATACTGACAGTACGGTAAGATGTACATCATGTATGGACGGATGTGTGTACATAAAGTGTTGGGCCAACTCTGCAGATGGATGTTTGCTGAAGACAGCTCACAGCTGTGTCACAAGCCATCCTACCATAACATGTGCAAACACTAAGCTATGTTTCAGTTAATGGAAGGGGAAGACATACAACCTATACATTGGTCAGCGTGTCACTGACTGTAAATCACATGACACCTGTAACACTTAAGACCTCCTGTGTGCATATAGCAGCACAATTGCCAAAGGTAGCGTTGCAATGTGGGCAATACTGCTGCATGTCCGTCATACGTATCATAAGATAGCAGGTGTTTGATTCACAGTACTGCCATGTGTGTTTTCTTGTGTGCCCACATATGCCATGTATGGTGGGGAATACATCCCAATTGTTACACACCCCTGTACACTGTTGTAGAGATCTGTACATACTGCAGTGTAGAAAGCAAGACATAGGCAGGGGTGGTGTGTGTATCACACATATGTGAGCTATCTGTATGTACATGACATAGGTGCATTCAATTGTGGACTCCACAGTGTGTGTGTATGTATGTATGGCTGTCTGGTCCATGGATTGAGGATGTATGCTACCATAGTGAACAGATAGGAGCCCTAACCCCTCAGGGTGATGCAATCTACTACCCTGTTGATGCTATCGATCTTAGGCATTACTGACAACCTGTACATGTTCATCCTCTGTGTCGTGTCATGTGGGTGCACAGTACTGTAATGGTGATTACCATATAGGCAGGGGTCCTCACCTGAACACTATCAAGTGTGTGTGTGTGTTAGAGTGTCGTTGACCCCATGAGTGTGGACGTGTTACTGTGTCTGAATACATGTGTACGAATACCTGTGTGTGTGTGTGTGTGTGTGTGTGTGTGTGTGTGTGTGTGTGTGTGTGTGCGTGTGTGCGTGTGTGCGTGTGTGCGTGTGTGCGTGTGTGTGTGTTTGTGTGCAGTTGTGTGTTCTCATCCTGTATTGTGAATGTGTATTACTGCTACACAGTGAGGCCTCATGCTATCAACTGGCCTCTACCCTTGACATCAGCTAGACCGCTATGTAAACTCCCCGCACCATGTAACTGTACCTGTGATGTCACCCAGAATGGATGTCACATCTCTAGCCACTGTAGCTTAGTACACAGCTCACATGCTCCTGGATCAATAGATGTGTAGACATCTTTGGAATGTCAGCCTTTCTAACAGTGAGGCTGAAGCTACGTATAGCATGCTGGTATTGCCATACATGCCTGTGAGTAGTCCACATTTACACATGGGAAACTGCAAACACTGGTACTCAACGGCACATGCAATTAGACCTGAAGAAGGGAAGCAGGGCATCATTACCAACATCACATCTAGATCAGGGGAGGTCATCGTGCCTCTTTACTCATCCCTCATCAGGCCCATAATTGAGTACAATGCCCCTTTTGGGATGTACCTTACCAGACACTTGCAGCAACTGGAAAGACCCCAAAAGTACCTCACCAAGAGGATCAAAGGGCTCAAACAGATGCCATATGCTGCCTGGTTAAAGAAACTCCAGCTCTACTCAGTGGCATACCGCCTGCTCAGAGGCAATCTGTGCCTGACATATAAAGCCATGTCCAACCCGGAATTAATGGACATGCTGCACCTCAGAAAATCCAAATCCCATAGAGCTACGCGCTCGAGAGACTTGAACCTCAGCACTGAAATAAATAGGATATGCTGGAGGGACAGATTCATAACCCAGAGGCTCCCTTCACTCTAGAATAAAATCCCAGTCCAGGTTAGGCAGAGTCCCTCATTGACTCTCTTCAAGAGGAATCTTGATGAGTGGATGGGAGATCGTAGATTTACTCCGGGTATCACTTCTGTGTCACTGTTAGACAGATGCACAGTATACTAACCTCGAAAAAGGGCATAGCAAAATTAATTTTAAAATGGGTGGTGAAAGCCAAACACACTCTGGCTAGGCTTGTAAATGCCCTAGGGCAGATAGCCTAGTATGAACCTATGAACCTATGAACCTATGCTGTTACTGTTGTTACTAAGACACATACTGTGAACAGAAAACAATGCATTCTAAACCTGTACTACATGGTATGTCTGCTGCATGTCAACAGTACACAACAATTGTAATATACACTTATCTTCCTATTCTGTTCACCCTGTGCATCAGACCATATGAGCATGTCCCTGCACCGATGGTGTGGATGACAGGGATGCGGCACAGGCATCATCATATGCACAGGGTGATAATGTTTGCCAGGGGCCTGGGCTGCAGCAGTGGATGACATCATGTGTGTGGGTTAGGGCCTGTGATCTAATTGGCCATGTGTGGTTGTTATGCATGTGAGTGTTGCGGTGCCCTACAGATGTTTCTGGTGTGTGCGTGTATGTGTGCACACATTTCTACCATGTGTCTGGTCTACACAGGTGTAATATTGACAGCTCCAGATGGCCACGTGCCCTGTGCCTAACAGGGGTTGCACGGACACTAGCAGGCAGAGGTACAGATTGGGTACTGTCCGATGACACATGTACACTGGAACCATGTCCCCAATGGGACCATCCAGGGCCATGTCCACGTGGCCTGCTGTGTCCTGGTGTGGACAGTGCAGCACCAGCTGCACTGCTGCTGCTACCACCACTATGGGAGCGAGCATGTGAGGTAGCTCTTTCATGTAGACCTGCACCAGGTGATGTAGCTGGCCTACGTCCACGTGCCCTATGCCTCACTCCTATCAGATGTTCCAGCACAGACAGCTCATGCTCACGGATTGTCATGCCACGGTCAAGGATTCCAACCATGTCACCCAATTGTCTGTCCAAAACTTCAGCAATCTGCTGTTGAGCATTTGCAAATGCCTGGATGTTGTTGTTTAAAGAACAGATAGCAGCCCTCTGAAGCCTCTGCCCTTCTCTGTTCTGCCATTCAGCACGTGCCTGTGCCACCATTACAGTCTGAAACATGTGTCTGTTGACACCAGTTGCTGCACTCTGTCCTGTAGGGGCATGTTGGCCAGAGGTCCTCCTATGAGCAGCGCTGGCCACATGCCTGTGTGGCACATCTGCAGTCATTTGACTGACAGCATGGTGTGAATACACACCTTCTGTAGCCACCACACATTCCTTTTCCAAGCTACCACACACTAACTGTCCTTCCTCTATGGCCACTGGTGATGGGGTATGTGTTGGCATGAGAACTGTGTGCGGGGATGAGGGGGATATAGGTGGAATGGCAACCAATGGCACAGATTCATCCCCTGACAAGCCTGCCTGTGCCTCAAGCATATGTTCATCATCACTGCTAGAGTCTGTCGGGACACTAACATCAGATGGACCGCAGGAGGGTAATGCACCTACATCACCTGTGAAGGCAATCAAAGACTCTACATTACAATACAGACACCCACACACACACACACACACACACACACACACACACACACACACACACACACACACACGCACACACCATGCATGTGATTTGACAGAAGGCATGCAACATGCATGCAATACAGCAGATGGCATGCAGCTCAGACAATAATAATGGTAGTTATCATACATCCCTGGGTTACACACAACAGCAAGCATGTGTCATAGCAGAAGCCATGCATTTCACACAATCATGGTAGTAAGCATGCATTCCTGTGTTACACCCATGTGGACCAGCACAGGTTAACAGTACACATGTCTGATGTGAGGCATATGACCTTGACATTAACATGTAGTATGACATGTAATCTGCTGATGTGTGCATTGACATGCATGTGTTTGATACAATGGTGTCCTGACACATGTACAGCGGTGTAATGGTGTCACATTGCAGTGTTGTCTGTATGCCCTACAGATAGAATGCACTTTTAGCAGATGTGCATGAACATTGAAGGGTATTATGAGGTGTCTATATTGCTATACAGTGTGAAGTACAGACACAGTGCCATTGCATGGAATTAGGAGGCGTCTCTATTGCTGTACAGTGTGGATTGCATAGCCATGACTGTGTGCATACACAATACATAAATACTGTGGATTGTGACCCACATCGCTGAGGTGTATACACACTAAACCATGATGTGTCATGTGTGACAGGTCACCGAAGGACATACGGATGACACCCCTGCACATCTGCTAACATATCTTAGCTGCCTGGTAACCATGTCCACACATGGCAGACTTTTCAATACACCATGTCCCACATGACATTTGTGTACCACACACACGAGGTGCATGGCTGACAGTGATGTCCAACAGCAGCAAGGGAAATGTACTGTATCTGTGGCCTGATGTGGTTGTCTGTGTATGTATGTGGATGCTGTACAGGTGATTACTGTAATGCTATGACACAGTCATGATGTTCAACACATCTTATGTGGTCGAATTAGGTGTCGCCTCCACAAGCTGTGCACAGGCTTGTAGGATGTCCAGTGTTCCACATCTGCAATATAACCATTCAACAAAGGCTATAGTTAGACCATGTGTAGCCAATGTACAACAGGATGTACACACAAACACATCACATCTACCGTGTGTTGCTACATGTCTCTGACCATCCTCCATGGCCATGTGTGAACATGTGTTGGCCAAATGGTTGTGATGGTCATCTATCTCACATGTCTGTGTTGTCCCATATGACATACACCCACATATATCAGATACTCCACTGTCCACAGGGTTATGCAGACAAAGGGTTGTATGTTTGGTATGTGGGGTATGTTTTATGGGAGAGTGAGACAATGTTGCAGCCGGACCACTACATGTCATGGACATGTCAGATGGCACATCACAATGTGTGCACTCATTGCAGGGGCATATTCCACAATGGTGAATCCTGTGGGCTGCCCATACTCCAGCTCACTGTTTAGTCCTGTTTGTGTACCCCACATGTGTAGTTCTAATGTATAGTACATATTCCTACATTGAACAATACCTCCATCGATGTATGCACAGCTGTCCACACATCTAGCAATGACAGTTTCTGTGGTTTCATGTCGGTGTTTCATTTAGTTTGTAAGTATTGCACATGGGTAGCCAGTGTGATGGATTAAAGATGTGACCTGTATATTGTGACCGGACCATACATTATGTGTACATGTGTTAAACTGGCCACATGGCAAATAGATCTGTACATTAACATGCCTGATACTTATAACTGTCTCACCTGCAACAGCCTGCTGTTTCTGCGGAATGCCAGAGGTACCTATGTAGGGGTGACACAGCAGTATGATCATTATCCATGACTGCATGACAGCTACAGGGTGTAATGTGCATGTTAACACATTCGCCAGTACAATAGGATATACTATGGAGTATGCACATGTGTGCATACACAGGGTAGCATACTATAGTATGCGGCATGTGTGTATACATGCCTTGCATATGATGTTACATTACATATTGTACAGTGACACATGCAACTAAATGGGATATAACAGTTATATGTGCAGTAGTGACTTATCAGGCAACTCCAGGCTTGGTGGTTGAGAGACACCCACCTCCATGATGGCAGCTAGGGTTTGTGGATGCTGTTCTGATGGTGTCCGCAGGTTGGCCAGTAGCTCCTCAGTACATGTGAGTGGGGGCTGGGTTGGTGGCCCACCATCTGTTGCACCTTGTTCCCTGCTGTTTCACATGTCTGATCAGGTCCGTGCAGTGTCTGCGCACCTGCTGGTATGTGTGGTTATGGCCACCCACATCATTAACCCTCCTGTGAAGTTCCTGCCACAGGTCATCACGCTGCTGTGCATGCTGTGGCGCATGGATAAACAAGACATCATAGTTTTCTTGGATGTAAGGTATAAGGGCCTCATCCTCCAAATGGCTATAAGCTGGGAGCCTTGCTCGAGGCATATCTGGAAGACATAATGATGGGGACAGGTCACAGTATTTCAGAGATGCACAGAGATACAGCCGCACATACATGTGTATTACATTTAGTACATATGAACAGTTGTCTTTGCAAATCTTCATGACACTGACACCACTGACATGTTTGTGTCACACACATGACACCCACTGTGGATTGGATATTATCACCATATATGTGTGTCACCTGATTACATTGCTCATACTCCATGTGAATGCTGTCTTGATGTGGGCATGTTTGTTTGCCTGTACTGGTGTTCTTACCTATCAGCACATGCCTGGATGTGTTCACATTAATGCTGTTGACCTTGATGCTGTGCATATGTCACATATCAACACATACACTGCCTTAATGGACATGACCTGTGACAATGCAGACATGCACACGGAAACCTTTACATGCATGTGTTTTGTCATATACATCTACATGGCACTGTACAGCAGTTCAACATCCTGCCACATAACACCTGTGTTGCACATGTGATACACATGGGACAATGGCTAGCCGGATGGTATTTACAGGGATGGTTATCAACTATAGCATGTACGGCCAAGGTCATGTAGTAGTGTGTATGGCCTGGGCCATGTATGAGCATAGGATGTAAGGTTTTCTAGCTGTATCAGACAGCCATGTTGCCGGCGCCAGGTGAAGCAGTGTCACATAACTGATCCAGACGGTTAATGATGCATCTACCATGCGGTCATCACACCATGTCTGACAGAGATAAAATGTGCAGCTTTGCTGGACAGGATTGCATAGTATGGCAGGAGTATGTAACGTGTATGGCACAAGGATCTGTCCAGCATGTGGTGATCCTTGTACTAGTAAGGTAGCTGTCCATGACGTATGTATTTCAGATCAGGATATGTACGTGTAGCATGTCCAACATCACAGTGGTGGATATGTCTTTATGCAGGGTAGGCAGCATGCTACATAGTGGATATGAGGATTGTGAAGGCTGGTGTTGCCCATCCAAGCATGGGCAATACCCCTTAAAGGTAATATTTGATCTGATATTGGTCACTTGAGTGATGAGTATGGCTGTACAATGATCTCCATGTTCATGGATGGCACCCTGCCATGACTAGGGTTGCCTCTTATGACTATCTAATAGGCTTGGTGACGTCACTAGCTCAGGGAGGTAAACTGCACAGCACCATCCCTTACACACAGTGTCCATTATGTTGCCTGCTGCCTAGGTGGTAGTTCATGGGTACAGGGTTATTAACCTAGCAGTGACAATGCAATATGCAGCTGTCAGATTGTGCACATATGTCATGCACCTCACCCACAAAGCCCATTCGGTATGTTGTCCACAACACTGAGTCAGCTATTGCTCCTAGGTCATAGCCATTCACGTACTTACATGCGCAGATGCCTCACATTTGTCTGTGTGGTATGGGCTACAATGAGGGGGAGTACAACAAATTAACCCTTTTTTACTGTAGCTGCCACTGGTGTGATATGCACATATCACTCAGACACCTTTTGTAGTGTTGGTTCTGTCAACAAGCCACTGGCAGAACACTCCTGTGACATACAAAGGTACATCTAGTATACTGAGTGTAGGTGGAACACAATATGGGTGATGATGTCCTATGACCTGTCACAGGTATGATATGCAGTGTGAAATCATCCGTATTGTCATCTACATCTGTACTGCTAACAACATATATGTTGATTAAGGTTCATGGACTTTCAGACCAGACTCAGCAGGGTAATAGTGCGGTGCCTCCCATTATGAGTGGTGTCTCCACTTTGTGGGTTGTGATAACTGTTGGTGTGCACCATTCAGTGTTTTCACAGACTGACATGAAGCTATGTTTTACATGATGTGTGCATGTAGAGCAAACTGTTTTGCCATATGTGTATGATACAACCAGAGATGTGGATAGGTCACATGCAGCCTGAGTGCACCTAATACCATCATAGTTATGTTTACAGGGGCTCTGTAGTGTTCATGGATATGTGATTGTGTACCTGTTGGAGGGGGCAGTGTGTTTATGTTATCCGACACCCTATCTCTATTGTTTATTCATGCTCAGCACTTGTTCAGAACATGTAAGCTCTTAATGAGCTACTCATTACTATAGCACTCAGCCCTCCTCATTTCCTACAGGTAAACACTGTTTGTACTTACATTTCCAGCTTGCTTAGAGTAAAACAGCTGTTGTACACACTTACCTCACATATCTAGTGAGAAATGGTTGAATATTCAGGCATGTCCAAGTGTCAATTCCCAATGTTATCGCCTGTCTATATGATGAATATGGGCATCATGAGGCAATATAGAAATTGTCTCATGTACACAGTCAATGTTCCTCTCCTAACATTCAACACTACAACCTGTGGGAGATGCACATATGTAGCCATGCTGGAGATAAAGCTCTCTCCAACCCAGACTGACTCTGACAATCATGTGGGGATGTTAAACGTTTGCACCACACCACATTCATCATAGTCTCACTAGATCTCCACCACCACAGGCCACACATAGTAAGACTACAACATTTGCGGAGCCTCTCAATACTACTCTGTGTAGGCAACAGAGAACTCCAAAACAGAAACGCAGGCAGCCCCCATCACCCAACACAACACCAATTGCTTATAGCCCACAGACTCAGTGTGCCCATCAACTACAGCCAATTGGGCGATATAACATACCCAACACACTAGTCATAGGTGACTCTATAGGTGGTCACACTGATGTCCAACTCAGCAGGCTACACAAGGTGATAGTCACTTTCAGCTGGCTGTCGGGTAACAGGATCTGCAACATAACCTATGCACACAGGTCACTCCTCAACAGGTACAATATGACTGTGTCATTCTCCATGTTAGTGTGAATGCTCGGAGATGTAACTTCCTGGACTACATATACAGAGACATGGAATAGCTCTCCGATCTTGTAGCCCAGGCAGGTATTGCCCTAGCCCTGAGAAGCATTCTGCATTAGTCCAGACTGATAACGCAGTACAAGGACTGAATTATTCACTTCAACATTTGGCTATGCTTCTGGTGTCATTCCAAGGGTGTCCAGTATCTGTCTGCTTTGAATGACATGGTCGACAGAACACGATGTTTTGGCACAGATGGCCTGCACCTGTCGGCCCTGGGATTACAGATAATGTCTAAGGCTCTTGCTGCTCCTATAGTGCCTGTTTTAGGCATGGTTCAAATAACATATTCACCACCATAACAGGAACAGACAAGCAAAACCTGAGGGTAATGCTACTCAATGCTTGACATCTTCATCTCAAATGCACTCACCTGAGGCACTCCTTGTAATGGACCACTTCAATATCTCTGCAGTGACTAGGACCTGCTTCTAGGCTCCTGAGAGCACCCCTGCACTAACAGGCTATTTCGCAGACCACACCTTTCAGTTATGTAACCAGGACCGGAACATCCACGGCGGAGATGTGTCCATATTTCCCAAGGATATACACACCTCCAGGCTGGTTGCTTAGCACAATGCATCAGAGGTAATCCAAGTGCAACTAACTGTGGTCATAACTGCTATAGAAATTGTAGCTTGCTACAGATTCCACACCATACCCCACGGTTAACTGTCCTCACTTCCTGGTGTACTGGAAAGTAGGGTTCAAACAGAAACTACTGATGTGCGACTGACACTACCCCACCATTAACTGGGATACCTACTCATGTACCGACACATTAGGCCAATGCTTTCTGAGATTCATAACCTCCAGTCGGCTGGATCAACCTATCCACACCACCACCAGGGCCAACAATATTCTAGACCTGGACATTACCAACATGTGTGACTGGTGTTCCACACCTGGGGTTATCTCCTCGTTGGTCAGATCCAAAAATATGCTAATCACCCTTGTTATCCACATCCTGGCAACACACCCTTTACAGAAAACACAGTACAATATTTCTACAAAGTCAACTTCAGGCTTCTTATGACAGCAGTAGTAAATGTCATGACACATGTGCAGATGGACAATATAGTTACAACCGCTGAATCATACACAACTGCTCTTAATTAGCACTTACACGACTGCATGGATCATGCTATCCCAAACAGAGCCATGATGATACCCACCAGTAAACGGACGCCACTCTGGGGGTCCACTGCCATGGACATAATGTACAACAGAAGGAGGAGACTGTTGCAAAGTAGAGTATAATCCCATGAGTGGGGTAGCTCCCTGGTCAGCCTCAGTAGAAATCTGAGATCCCTTATCACATCCTCCAAAGTTAGCTATGTAAACATTACTGTGACTCATTCCAAGGACTACCACAAAGCATTCTAGAGGTATGTCACTACTCTCGATGGTGATACCCACATCTGCTCTGACATACAGCGGTTAGGCATGAACATTACAGAACCAATTGATATTGGCAACATCCTGGCAGACAGGTTCAGTGCTAACTTTACACCCCTCTCACACCCTAAAGGGCCCAAATCTATACAGGAACAATGCAGAGTCCCTGTGGTCAGAACTATGCAGTTCCAAGCTGCTCTCTCTAAAGCCAGGAACACAGAATCCATATGACCGTACAACATCCCAGGCTGCAATTTACACAAACTTCAGAACAAAATGGCTCCCCACTTTTGCACCAAATTCACTAATAGCCTTGCATCAGGCATTGTGGCCCCTGAATGGTGCACAGCAACAGTTATCACACTCCACAGAGGTGGCGCCACAATGGACCAGAGGAACTATGGCCCTATACGCCTGACTAGACTGTTCTGCAAGGCTATGGAGCACATCATCATGGATCTCATTCACAGAGACATTGGTGGCCTCCAAACCTTTGATCCCACCCAGTTTGGATTTGTTAGGGCCAAACCATGACTCCTAAACCTGGTGGAGTTCTTTGAGACAGTTACCAAGGCAGTAGATGAGGGTAAGGAGGTCCACACAGCCTACCTTGTCCTCTCAATGGCTTTCAACACCGTTCCCCATTCTAGTATTGTCAACATACACATCCACCTGCACATCAACCCCTACATCATGAGATGTCATGCAAAGTGGCTCCCGGACGGACCCACACAGTGAGGGTAGCATACCCTAGTTCCTACTGTACATCAGTTACAATTAGCGTCCCCCAGTCCTCGGTCATAGGGCCCCCTCATGTTCGGTATATGCTTCTCTGAGGTTCAAGCTAGCACAGAAGGACTTACCCTGAATAGGTTTGCAGATGACTGCAAACTAGGGGCCATGATTGATTCACCAGCTGGTACAGGCGCCCTCCATAAGGGTGTCACTGGGATGGATACCTGGTGTCAATAACATGGCCTCAAACTGCATGCCACAAGGTGCATAGACATCTCCTTTGGATTACACCAATCACCCGCTGACTATCACATAGGTGGTAGTCCCCTACATACATAAGACATAATAAGGGATCTTAGAACACAAGTAGATAGCACCCACTCCTTTGATAACCATATTGCCAAGGTGTCGTGGATATGTTTCTACATGGCCACGCTAATCTCTAATAGGCTTGTAGCCAGAACAAAGGCAGCTATTGTACCTCTCTACTCATGACTTATGAAACACATTAAAGGGTACAACACTCCATTTGGGATGTACCTTACGAGACAACAGCAACAGCTTTAAATACCACAACATTAACACACCAAGAGGATTACTGACCTCCGAAGGATGACGTATGCAGCCCAACTATAGAAACCCCAACTGTACTCATTTGCATACTGCATACTCAGAGGTGATCTCTGCTGAACATACATGGCCCATGTCCAAAACAATATTGATGGATATGCTCCACATAAGCAAAAGCCACTGAGAGCCACATTCGCTGGGATATGTACCTAAACACAACGATGACTAGGACATGCTGGAGGGATACATTCCTGAACCGGACACTCACCATGCTTTGGAACATGATTCCTATGTACATCAGGCAGAGACCTTCACTAGCACTCTTCAGGAGATACCTCGATGGGTCAATGGGAGACAGACATGTACACCAGGGATCACTGCAGTAGCTCTGCTGTACATAGGTGCAGGAAACAAATGGCTCTGCTGTTCACAGGCACAGGACATTAACCTAGGGAGGTGCCGCAAGTGAAAACACTGTAGTTAGGCTTACGAATGGACTTGGCCAGACAGCATAGTACCTAACTATGAACCTATGAAGCTATTACATGTCCTTTGTGCATGGATAATTGACTAGCTCTTCCATTTCAATTAGCTATCATGCTGATAGTCTGGTAACTATAAGTCATATGTATCCTGTTATTGTGTATTGTACATGCCAATAGACATACCTGATGTTTGCATAATATAACAGTAATGCTATGTAAAATGTTAGACATATCTACCTGCAATACTGTACATTTCACATTTTTTCAACAATATCACATAATGCAAATCGTAATTGCACATCAGGACCACCTTAGACATGTTATCATCAGTTATACGACCATACATATGCCTACTGTTACAGTATATCAACATATACTATCCCCTGTTATGACACGTACTTGTTGGACAAACCCTGCCACTGACAGCAGTTTGAGTGGAATTGTTGTGTTTAAAGTCCTTATGTAGCATCCCTTGTGGTGTATGAGGTGTTTACCTTGTGGCCCACAGCAGTACACACAATTTCTACAAGCATTACTATGCTCAACAATACATCACTACATAATACCTTTTCCCACTATATGCATTGCGTATACTTTCATTAATACAGAACAGGCACTACATACACTAACATACTGAGTGTTCTACATACCTTCTTAGTAGTCCGAGTTTACGATAATATCAGTCCTATTCCTTTTCTGTTTTAACATTTTTCTCATATGTACATACGGTTTGAATGTATGACAAGCCATCCTTTTATACGTAGATACCAGTAACATGTGGTATCCTGCCACCAATTGTTATTCCAGAGTAGATGATTGCATGCACATCAGTTGTGCAGCTACTCCATTAGCCAATTACATGGCAACAGTGGGGTATAATTGAATACTCCACTTGGGCATTGTCCCTTTGCCCTACCTTCGAGGAAGACAGCCTGGATGTGTTGTTTGTGATGAAATGCAACAGCTATATGGAGAGACACAGAGATATTTTAACTTCATGTCCCCCGTGGATTGTGTGTAACGGCTAGAGGATGTAGTTCTACATATGAGTGTAGCTGTTATATCAACCATCTGATACGGGACTATTGCAAACAAAACCTGTAACATCGGCATCTGTTCCATTGTACAACAGCAACGATTTCACATAGGGCGATTATAGTGTATCTCTCACAAGGTATGTTAAGGCTTCTGCAGATGTCATAGAGTGAGTGGATGTTTGTGATGTTATTACAGTCTGTATTGAAATTGTTTCAGGTGTGGGGGAGATGGAGGTGGGTGTACATAGCAGATAAAGGTATGTGGGGACTGCATTTATACATATTCCATATGTGTGTGAGGGCTCCTTCCCTAACTGAAGACCTACCATTTAGTAGACTAATACTATGGTTATTGCAGGCTTATTCATTAAGCCATTGTTAATTGGTTCCTATATAGCATGCAAGTGATGTTGGTCCTTTAATCCCTTCGGAAATACATCAGTATTTAATGAAATGTTGCTACATGAAAGTTGTCTTGTGTATTTCTGTCACAGATATTTGCACTCATTGGAGTTGTGTTGGTGACTGAACCTCTTTGGCTTGGGTTGCCACCTTTTCAAATGGCCATAGTGGGACATTTTCAGGACACACATCGGAGTTTAGAGGCCGACACATACCCACAGTCAGTACAAAGTATAGAACTTTACATATATGCCTATATAAAAGCTTATATTCTTGTAGCAGTTTACTTGCTTATCCTGTTTCTTGTTACATGTAGGTATGTTAGATACAGATGACTATTTTATGCAACCATTACATTAACTATGGAACATGCAGAACGTCTCGAGATTGTAGGACATTAGTATTTGTACTCATTTTGGTCAGGACACTACCGCACATAGAAGAACTGCCCCTCGCAAGGTGGGACAGGTGGTAACCCTATGTTTAGCTCATGTTCATAGCACATATTTGTAATAGTGTATTATAGCAATAACCCATGCCTGGGTGTGGGTAATGGTGAATTTACCTGGGGTTGGTGTGGTTTGTTCACGAGGACGAAGCCCGAGTGGCCAAACAAAGACAACCGTGGGTAAATCCAGCATTACCCACACCCAGGCGTGGGTTATTGCTATAATATAGACTCCATATCCTTTGTTCATAACATTCAGTCATGGCGGAATTTGTGATTGCTATGGTCCATGTTGTGCACATATTTGAAGACTTCAACTGCTGTATACAGCATACTCACGGATTCAGGAACGCACACACTTCCAACAACCACATTACCATTCACAGACTCCCAAACCCCACAATACCAAACACTCAAACTCGCAACAGTTAAACTCCCGGAACTAACACAAACACAGAACACACACACACACACACGCACACACAGACACACTGCTACCCATCACATCCAAACAAACCATCCTATACTACGTATGGCCAGGTGGCCCTGCCCCATACACACCCCATGTGGGTGGCTGCGTCCCCCACACCACACCTACTGTAATAATCTACCTCCGAGATAACATAAACAGACACACGAAGCAAACACACACACACACACACACACACACACACACACACACACACACACACACACACACACATTACAGTCCCATGGAAACACACACCGCACTCAGAACACACACGTACACACACTACAGCAATCAGAAACACACTTAACCACAGTACCTACCTGGACCACAGCACCAGAAGCAATAACTAAATGTCCCTTAACATCATGATAATAGTACTCACGGTTCTAGTGTTCCGGTACTGTGGTCTTTACGTTTTTAAGCCTCGTGATTACCCGTGTCGGTATGTAAAGCATTCGCTATTTGGTAGTATCTTATTTATATGTACCTCCATGGTTGTGTACATGTTGTTAAACTATCTATATATTTGCATATATATGTATATAAGTATATATCGACATATGTCTCTCTATCACCCTTTCTATCTCTATATTTTATACATATATATATATATATATATATATATATAAAGAGAGAGAGAGAGATGGAGAGAGAACACACCTTTTGTTGGGTACATGGTGGTGTATACTATTTCCTGAACTCCGCCCTTTTGTGTTTTAACCTGTCACAATACACACCTGCTGTTGGTACATCTCAGGTAGCTTAGTGGTAGGTGATTGTGTACATGGTTGCATGTTCTACTCCTGGCAGTGGTCATTTTACCTCTCAGAGCAGGCACTATTAGTACAAGAGTGAATAACTTCAGCTGTTCTGGCCAGCTCTGACTGTGATCTGTGCGATATTCAGCAACGCTTAGATCTGTTTTGCGCATATCCATGTAGTCATGTTTAAACGATACTTACCGGCACTTGCCAGCGCATAAACCCGCTAACATGTGCTTAAACATGCTCTAATAACCTGCATCCAACATCCATTATTCAGGACTTTGGAATTACATAACAGCCTTTGCAGGTCGTGGAACCGGGAGCATGCACGAGACAGTCGGTGGCTTTACAACTGGGACATCTGGGATATGTACAAGTGTTATGGTGTTTAGTATGTGGACTGTACTATGGCTGTTCCTCCATACTGCAAACAAATGTGTAACTCAGTAAGTTTACATATGGATGATATCTATTAATGGTATGTCCAAGTGATGCTTAATGGATGTGCTCCAACTATAGGAATCCATGTCACAGTGAGACACACACTGCAATGTGCTACACCTTGCCTCAACCATAACTGGAGAATGCTGGGGTGACAGATACCTGTCATGGGTACTCCCCATGCTTTGGAATTACATCCCTGATTACATTATATGGAGCCCCTCATTAACACATCAGGGAATCCTTGCAGAGTGGGTGGGGAACAGTGGTTACACCACAGGGATCCCGCAATTGGCTCTGCTCCACAGAGGGACAGTTAGTTAATCAATGGGGTGATGACAGCAGACACATTTTGGCTAGGCTGATGAATGGCCTCTGACAATCAGGCATGTACCTACTGATGTACCTAGGAACCTATACATAGAGTATCAACACATGCTGTTAGCTTAATTTACTGTTCAGGTGTTGACTTACCTTGTACCAATAGCTGTTGTGTGTGCAATAGTTGAGGGCTGCCTATGTAGGATTCACACAGTAGATCACTTATACATGACAATTTACAGGTGGTCATGTGTGTGTGCCATCCATTTTACTGTGTGTGCAGGCAGAGAAGTGTGTCAGTCTGTAGGGACCTACACTGTCAGTGAATGTGCTATAAGTTCCCTCTTTGCCAAGGCATGGGCATATTGGGCACGCCTCCATCTGCCTACTGGGGCTGGCACAGGGTGTTCATGGTCTGAATCCCTTTGTGCCTGTGATGCCCTTGGCAATTGTGGTGGGCTGTGAGGGCCTTCACCATTATGTCCCTGCTGCAGCTGTTTCCACAGAATCATATTATGTAGCATGGCACATGCTATGAAGATGTGGGCACACGTGCCTGGAGAGTACTGCAAGGCTCCACCAGATATGTCCAAGCAACAGAACCATGATTTCAGCATACCAAACACATGCTCTATGATGATTCTGGTTTGTGAGTGTTCCTCATTATGGTGTTCTTGCATGGGTGTGTGTGTATTTGTGATGGGAGTCATCATCCAAGGCTCCAGTGCATAGCCATCATCCCCCACAAGGTGGCCATATGGGATGTCCCCCCTGACAAATACCTGGTACAGCTGTGAGGCATACCAGATGTGGGAGTCATGGTAGCTTCCAGGGCTGCCAGCACACACATCCGTGATAATGCCCTGGGCATTGCACACGACCTGGCAGTTGATGGAGTGGTATCCCTTGCAGTTTACGTAGCGTCTACCATGCTCACCGGGTGGAGACTTGATATGTATGTGCGTGCAGTCTATTGGGTAGCCTGCCACATGGTGGAAGAGACGCATATTGCTGGCCAACTCCTCCTGCATTTGGGGGAAGTATATATGCTCATTGGCATGTGGTAACATGCATCCAGGAACTGGTGGAGTACCCTGAATGCTGATGCCTGTGAGATCCCCATGATATCTCCAGCTGGCCTTTGAAAGGTACCTGTGGCTAGTATTCTCAAGCTTACACATACCTGCTTGTCCACTGGGATGGGTTCTCCTCTGTTGTTTCTGGATCTGAGGCATGGCCGGCACAGCTCAACAATTTGTGTATGATGTCCCTGTCCACCCTGTAACACTCTACTGTCTCCAGATCATGTAGCCCCTGGTAGGTTACTCTTGGTCTGAACACTGTTCTCCTCCTCCGGGGCCTGAAGTGGTTGTCAGCATCATCCTCCACACCACCTTCAGTCTCCAACACATGGTGATGAATCACAGCTATGGCAACTCCCAACAAGTACATTGTAAAAGTTCCCCATCTGTTTACACCGATGGTGCAGTGTTTGGGAATACATGAGTGTGTGTGAGGTGCCTTCACACTTTATACTATTGTGCTTTGGACACTGATGATGTCATAGGGTGTGTATGTACAATCAGAGCTGCAGGGTATCTTACTTATGTATTTTACCGCAGGTACTGCTATTGTGGTGCCTTTGGTGTTGAATTACATTTAGCTGCCATGGATCACCTCTTGCCCTTGCCTTCACTTTTCGTAATGATTCCCCTCCCATTGTCAGGCATGCATCCAGAAGCCTGCTTCCTTGTTTTGTACTTTCCCAACCCAGGATTCTGTTGTGAAATGTGTTCTATATCCGATCTACTGCAGGTTTGCTTTGCTCTGCGGTGACAGTTCTCTTTTCTTTGCAATCCGACACCTCCCCTATCCTGTTCTGCAGGTTGTTACTAGCAGCCTTGTTAGCTACTTTCAGTGGCCCACTGTGAGTTAATAGGTGTTAATTACTCAGTTGTACTCCAATTACCCTACTGCGGCATTTCCTTATTGTCTTCCCATAACCTTCCTGTTTCAGCTGTGGTGCGAGCTGCGCGCAGCCGTTTACCGGGTTTCGAGCGTGTTGTCATCCACGTGCCATTGCACTTTCGGTCACCATGTCTGCTCTCAGCTAAGCAAAGCTATGGCTACATCCACACCCCTATCCTGCAGCTTTGCTTAGCAATGAGCAACCCGGATTTGCAATGCTCCAATGTGCTTACAGCTATGGTGGCACACCCCACTGCTGATGTCATGTATACCTCCAGGCCACTCCTCGGTGTTGTACCGCTGCACCGTATGGTACATCCTTAGGCCAGCGGGACATTTGCGATTCAGCATTACTTGCCTCAGTTGCATGGCATTGACTACTAATTCATAGTTACCGCACCGAACACTGTCACAGACCCTTAGCAACCCTTGCAGCTTGGTTGTGGTGTAGCATGCATACAATTGACTATTATGGTGAAATCATGATTTGTGTTACATTGCAATTTTATGACATCTGTATATAATTTCCTTGCGTTTCTGTTTGCGCAAGCATGCCCTGCAGTTGTACTTTGCGTTTGTGTGGCCATGACATTAAATGTTATATTTTATGTGTTGTGTGTGCTTTTTTATGCCATTGGCTGGATATTTAGCCATTGGCATATGTTAACTTTGTAATACATAAGTTTGGTCCGCTTTCATGGCTCCGATGTTCTGTTTGGAAAAATGTAAACCTTTTTTTTTGTTTACATTTCTGTATGCTTACGCTACGCCTGCACCACTTCATGAATCGCTATGTACCTTCATTTGCATGCTGCACTACTGCGCATGGGGTGATTAGCATACATGAGCCGAGAGCTGGGCAGATCTGGCGTACGCTGGTAGTGCATGTGGAAATGGATCATACCTGAATCGCTCGGCAGCCATATTTGGCATTATACCATCTACACTACGCCTGCGCCTGGCGCAAGCTTCATGAATCCCGGGGACAGTGTACCTCCTGCTAGTTCGTAGTTCATATACATTTTTAAACTGCAGAAATAATATTTTTTTTCTCTGTGTGCATCTTATTGCTTTGTTTTCATTTTCCCTTGGTCTACTTCTTTGTCTTCATATCCTACATGTTATCTACTGTACGGGTGTTGCAAATATACATCAGAATGGTGACAGGTGGGGGTGTGAATGCAATATGCAGATCCACAAAGACTCTGTGACATCTGTTATAGTGAAAGCTCTGGCAGCATGCCAGCTACAGTACCACTGGTCCATTCAGTGGTCATCCCTGTTTTAGTCAGTCACTGCCTTTGAGGTTACTTGCAGTTACTGACAGGGAAACTATTGCATAGGAGCAAAGAGACAATTATCAACTATCACATCTGTTAAGGTCACACTATAATACATAGCATATTCACTTCATTATGTATATAGAACTGAATTTCTAATTTGTTTTTTCACATGGGCTGAAAACTCTGTTCTCCACTGATATTTAATCCAAACACATTTTTCATATCAGTGTTACTGAGAGAATTAAATAGTGGAGATTTATGTTTGTTGACATAATCAAAGAATTGAGCTCTTCACTCATCCACTCTTTGTTAGTTTGTGCTGGTGTAGAGAAAATTCTGAAGCATTTCACAGATTGAAGTACTCTAGTGATGAAAATACCAGAGCTGGCCTGATCTTTATTTACTTGTGATACTGCTAACAGTTATACACAAATAAAACACCAGGGAATCTCTATCATCAGTTATGTTCTGAATGTATAACACCTTCAGCTATTACTTTCTGTAACTCAACTTCTTGCCAGGAATGCATTTGCTAATAACTGTGCATTTCCATTCAAATATTGTTCATACTACAAACATTGTGGAAGTTGTGGGTTGCATTTATAGTTACAAATGAAATTTCACAGGAAATGAGGAACTTATGCATTTTTCACTAACAGCTGCAATGAAATGCAGCCTGTTTTCAGGAGGATAAAAATGCCAGTGATTTTATAGACACATTAAGTGATTGGGTAATTATGTTAGCAAGATATAGGTAGCAATCAATATGTATCTTTGGAAAACCTATTGATTGCTATCCTTGAGGTGTGATGTTTCCTAAAAATGTAAAGTACTTTCTTTTTTTCATTATCGGAGAGGGGGACAGGTCTGACTGTTGACCTATCATCAGTGAAGCTAAATGGAAACTGTGCAGGTTATCCCACCTGAAAAACTGAAAAGTGTTGCATAAGCTTGCATAACTGTGTCAAAGGATTTGAAATGTTTCCTCGTGGATGTACAAAGAACAAAACTGTCCACCACTGTAATATTATTTTAATTAAGTTTGGGTAGCAGTGGTTAGTTAAGAAATCCATTGATTAAAAACAAATCGGAGATGTCTCAGAAGAGCTTCCCAGCTATGGTAGATGTTTATATTTTTTGATGATTTATATCATCCTGGAGATGGTTTCTGCATACAGAATCCATAAAGTACCTTTTTGTTATTGTGTGTTACACTATCTGGGCTGTGCACAGGTAAGCTATTGTCAAATGAAATTCAGATTATCAGTAAGCCATGTCTGCTTGACGTTTTACTAGAAAGAAGTGTCAAGCTTAAAAATATCACAAAAACTATTGTAATGCATGGAATGTGGATATCTGGAAAAAAATAAATAAGTCCAGCACTTCTATAGGGTGAGATCCCAACTTAACAAATGTTAAACACTCCTTGTTTTAGTTCCAAAGATATGATTTCACGCTAGACAGTGAAACCCACCAGTACTAACCAGCAAATGACAGCAGCAAAATAAAAATCTGATTTGCTTCTGCCTGCTGTCTATAACAGTAATGTGTTCATGACTTTTTGTAATATAACAAAATATCTTTCACTGTCTTTCAGAAAGTGTTCTCTAAGTGCTTTATGGCTTTGAAAGCTAGAAAATCACTTAGCGATTTTTGTAACTAGTAGTACATGGAGTAGATAAAGCTCCATGTACTACAAAGAATTATGATTGGGTCTTCACTCTGGAGGTGAATTTCTTTGCATTCGTGTCTTGAACACATAATAAGCAGGTTATGATTGGTGACCTGATTATAATCCTCTATATAGTTAGCTCTGTCAATAATAGTACTAGAGAGCTGTACATTACAACTGCAAGACAGAATTTAAAGAGGGTATTAGGCACACATCTTCCACAGTATAAAGATCTTATTAATAAGTAAGTATTATGACCTGTATGTAACAAAATAGGGTATACTTTTGTTTCTTAATTTCAGTTTTTATGTCTGTGTGAGTCCAACAATGACTCAGAAGTTATTTTAAAGTGTAGAATCTAGTAATTATAAGTGAATATTTTAAATGCATAGGAATACACCTGTGACAACTGTAGTATAAGGGTTAGGCTGTAAGAACAGATGGAGTTTGAATCCCACATCGTCCAAACAATATGAATGGCTACCAGGAGTATGGTCCTTGAGGACACACAATTGTTGCCAAACATATTAAAAGTCATACAAATCTGAATTATTAAATTTCCTAAGTGAACCTGGTCAAAAGAGCATGCAGGAAATAACCATTGTTGCCCTGGGTATGGTCCTATACTACCTATAGCCATCTTTGCCCTTGCTCCCCAGACCTCTTTCTCATCACTGCCACCACCTCAAATTACAAGGCTTGGACCTTCCAAATTGCTTTCTCATTCTTTGTTAATAATCCAAATAATTGTAAACACAAATTATCCAGTACAGCAAGTGCTAGCAGTTTATCACCTACTAACAGTTAATGCTATCAGATCATTTAGTAAATAAGAGATCAGCCAAAACCCCTTTTAAAAGTGAATAAAATAATTAGAAAATAAAGATGTAAGCAATACACAAACAGTTAAATATGGAAATAGATAATAAAACTTCACAGATGGATGGAAACAAGCCTTTTGAAGAAACAGATTACAAGAGCGAAAACATACATCTACAGCTATTTTATTTCTTTTTTATTGGCTATTCTCAGCTACAAGAATTACTCACCAATATGCTACAATAGCTGAACGTCTAGGGCACAGGAAAAGACATCTGCAGAAACAGAATTAACAAGTCTGGACAACAGCTCTAGGTAGCACTTCTCTTCAACACAACCACTCTCTTCCTGACTGTTCTGATTCATGGCTTTCTATTGAAATGTTAACACTGAAAATGCTGAGTGCTGACTAGCTGAATAAAAAGACAGAAAACCCAGGAAAAGAGCTCTTCTACGTTAACCTTATTTTTTTGCAAGGGGCAAGCCCCTCACACTCCCTAAACTTATATATACCAACTTCAAAATTGCCATACCTCAGACAAAAAGGGAATATTTCAAGAAATAGCCATCTCAGACTTAATATATTCAAGTCATTTTTTGGCCATTCAGTCTCCCACTAGAGTGAATCCAGACATTTCAAATGGTTACCCTGATCCACAGACATCTAGTTTATATCTTTTTTCGTCCTACAGAGCAGAGATGCAACTAAATACATTTTACATTTACATACTAAAAAGACTGTTTACTTCCTCTTTGCTCAGACATCTCTTTCAAGAACCTTCTAATTTTCTTATAATCTCATTTGTATAGCCCTTGTTTTTTTTTTTGTTTTTTTTGTTTTTTTTTGCCTGGGAAGAGTGTCTGACACAGTATATTTTCACATCTGAGTAACATATTTCGTATTTTAGGTCTAACTGATGTGCTTTCCATCAGATGGCAGGAATTTACCCTTTAATATTTTTTCTTTCTTTTTTTTTTTCTATTCATAGAAGAAAGCCCCATACTCCTATGCCATGGAAAATGCATGTCTTACATATTAAATCACATATTTGTGGTTTACTGCAGCACGTTTTATCAGTTTTAAATGAAGCTCATATTTCTGTTACATTCTGAACAGAAAACTGGTAACCTAAAACCCCTCAACCAACCTCATAGAATCATAGGATCATAGGAGATTACTAGGCTATTGACCTGGAGGTCATTTTAAGCCTAACCATTTCATCCCCAATGTAACACCATATAAATGCTAGTCAGTACCCAAGATTGTATTCAATGATGACTGCCAATGCCTAGGAGGGTTGTGGGCATTAATGTCCAGGAGCAGGTTTTCCTGACATGCTCTCAAAAGACAAATCTTGAGATAAGTATGCACTGTTCTCATTCAGTACCTAATTCCTTGTCTTAAAAAATTATTTGAGTTTGCATCCATAATAGAGGTATGCTTTGTCTGAAGATCTCCATCTTGGCAGACTGTGACAGTGTCTTACCAGCACCCACACTATGATCCAGATAAGACAGGAGACAAATGTCAAACGACCGAAATGCCAAATGACATTATGCCAAATAAAACTCATTAAATTTGATAAGATCATGGTACAGCAAGGTCTGGGAATTTGCCATCACTCACTCTATGATCTGGACAAGACAGGAGACATTTGTAATGTCAAATAGCCAAAATGCCAAATGACAGTATACCAAACAAAACACATTGAAAACAGGAATTTACTGAGATTAGGGTACAGCAGAGTCTGAGAATGTGCCCTTTCCCCAGTATAGTGTGATCTCAGAGTTGATAGTTAGCAGGGGGTGTGGAGGTACGTGGGAGCTTTCACCCTGGCAAAGAACATGTGGAGGGATGTAAATCCTGTATAGAACATCTGCTGAGTTTTTGGCTTCTGGAGTTTCCATGTTTTTTTTTTTTGTTTGTTATAGCATTTGTCTTTTAGGCCACTCAACATTCTAAGTATATTCTGCCATTCCTATCTGACACTTGTTGTCCTTTATTGTTAATCCTCTTCTTTTTAGTCTGTGCAGTACCTCCCTAACATGTTAAAAAAATTCTTAACAGGTCTCGCTGTTGATTGTAATATCATTGAAGAAAGCAACTGTATGGTCCTCACTCTCTGCTAGGAAGCAATATACCAACCACCAAAAGGTTGATGAGGTATTCCTTATCCCAGAAGGCATATTGGTGAACTTATATAACCTGAAAGATTTCACAAAAGTTAATCTTTTCCTCCATCCAGTTTTTAAGGTTACCTGTTAGTAACCTTTGGCCAGGCCAACAGTAGTAGGATAGTTAGCTCCACCTAACTTCTGTAAGTCATGTGTCCTTGGCATGGAGTAGACATCAGATTCAGTGTAACCAGTTTCCTATAATCTATATAGAACCCAGCACTGCCATTGTTTTTGACATCAGCACCACTGTTAAGGCTCAGGGACTGCTGGGCTGCATAATTACCCCAAGATCCACGATCTCCAGCATTTCTTCACTCATGTTTGCTTAGACCATTCAGGCACATCATAAGCACTCAGTCTGAATGTTTGCTAGGCCTTGTGTCTACATAGTATGTCACCATGTGGATGCATCCTGGCATAGCAGTAAACATATCTCAAACACCTGCAGTGCTATCCAGATGTCCAGAAATGACATGGTTACTGTGAAAGGGTTACAGCTTCCACTGAAAACTGTCAGACTGTCTACTGAGAGACGCATCTCTCTGAGAAGGCTGATCAAAACCCCACTTCTTATTCCCCCTGTAACTTATTGCAGATGCTGAGTACTTGTGTCTCTCTATCATGGCAGGGCTTCTTTGTGTTAATACGGTAGACTTTGTATTTCTGCCTCCTAGTGAAATGGCCCACCTATACTGCCTGAAGTTTAATGTGTCTAACATGAATAAGCACCATCACTTTTTGCACAGCAAATCACTCTCTGATCCTTGTTGCCTGGTGATACCAGACATTTTGATGCTGTTGTACTTCTGTTAGGTGCTCTTGTGCCATGCCCTTATGCTTTCTAATCCTGGTCTGGAAGTTTAGGACATATTCACCAATAGATTCCTTGTGGGAATGACAGTCAGCCTCCCATCTATCACAAATTAAATCATGGGCCCCCCTCACCTTGTGACTATACATCAAGAAAAAGAGTGTAAATCCAGTGGATTCCTTGGTCATCTCTCTCCATGCAAAAATGAGATGGGTTAAGTGTGTGTTCCAATCCTGCTTGAACTGGTCTGTGAGTGCTGTCAACTTGTTGTTCAGGCAATAAACAGCTTTAGCTTCATCTTCTGACTTGTGAACCCTTCAGCATTGCTCACATGTCTTCCAGTACTCCTTCATGTCCTTTTCAATACCTAACCAACATAAATTCTGCATCAGCCTTAGTTTTATTCCCTTATGGCTTGAAATGCAAATATTGTGGACTATGGCTAGAAGTGTCATTTGGTATGCCCTTGGTGCTACCAGCTGTGATATCAGTTCTCCCACTAACTCTCCGTCAGGAGTCTCTTTTCTATACAATAGCTCTTTGCCCAGGATATGGACTCACCCATTCTTGAAGATCAAGAACATCTTTGTCTGTCTCCCAACCGTACTGCATATGTAGGCCTTTCTTTGTAGCCTTCCCAAGGCTCACATCCAAAAGACGTCTGATATCTTCTGACAATGGTGCCTCAAATTCAGGCTTCCTACTAAAACATAACTCTCCCCTTGAAGTAACGACTTCCAATGGAAACCCAGTATCTTTGACACCTAGGGGTCATATTAATCATCGCTGCTACTAATTAGCTCTCCTCCTGAAATAGACACCTCACTAGCCTTATTTGCAGGTGGGTGGAGGCACTGTCAGGGCCTTTTCCTGCTCCCTTCCCTGTGTGCTTCCCTCCATGCCTGGCTTCACATAATGACATACGCACAAGGTACTGTATTATCAAGATAATTTCCTAGGTAGTCTGGTGCCATAGACATCTTTGGACAGCCCACCCCTTCCACAATACTATGCCTGTTTGCTGACTCTTGTGGTCTTTGTTCCCCATGTTAAACACAGTGAGCATTGATACTGTGTATTCCCTATTTGGATATACTGAAAAAATTTAATGCGAAGAGTTGCATGTATACCAGGATTGGTGGCTTTCACCTTTGGTTGTTTAACCTGCTGTGGTGATTTGACTGCCCCATAGGTCATTCCTACCCATATATAGTACTTCGTACATCATTTTAGTGGAATTGTGACCTGTTAGCTGTATAGAGGTCCCCCTTCCTCCCCATCTCTAGAGCACTGTTACACTCCCAGTCTGATAAATAGATTCTCATGTCCTCAGTCAGGAAGTCTTTCACATTTAGTGACTTGAAAAGCACTCATCCATCTATTAAAACAAATGTTCATTTCTACAGTATAATCCCTCATGTTACCACTGTCCTTTCTTCTATACTCTTAATTTCTTTCTTTATCGTTCAGGAATAAGTTTATTCAAATAAACTTTGTTTAATATTCACATTATTCAAAGAATCAACATCACTTAACTTTGAAACAGGCACACGAGGCTTTATTCGCACCACTGCAGATGGACAATTTGTGCTGATTACACATACATTGAAATACCGGAATTAAATTATCCATGCCATCTTCCTCTTTTTACATGGAAATTATTTGTTAGTGATATTGGCATCTGAGTTTTATCCCCCCCCCCATTACTCATTTGTCTTTGCTAATGGATCAGAACCACTTTTTAGTTCAGGCATACTGTTTCTTTTTCTTTGGCTTCCATGTGCTTCACTCTGCCAGCTACTTCAAACTCTAAAGTGTCATATCTAGTGCTAATCTCTGTAACTCTCTGTGGATAGCAATGTCATCTCAGGATGGGTTGGATTATCCTTTTTTCCTGTACACTCACACCCACAGCACCTGATAAGCTGTCTCCCAGTTTATCAGACTGTATTCCAGCTACAAACAGGTCTGTTATCATGTCCTCCTTGGACAAAATGCCATGCAAAAGACTCTTAGTTTTCCACTACTTAGTCAGCTCTGGCACTGACATATTGATGAATTATTTGGAGTGCATTTCTTTCTGTTTTCCTTTCCTAGTTATTCTAACTGAATAAATGAAATAACTATCATGCAATCTATACCTCTGTATATTTACCTTGTGCCTGCAAGGGTGCACAGACCTTTAGTAACAAACCTGAGTTATGAACTAAAAATGTTCAATTAATTGCTCAGAGTTGAAAAGATTAGAGTGTAAGGGCAAATAGAGCTAGAATCCCACCACTGCTGACCAATATAAAGAAAGAAGGACTATGGAAAATATATGGGTTTTAAATCCCCCTTCTGCCTACCAATTTGAATGGCCTCCAGGGAAGTATGTTATCTTCAATCACATCTTTGGTGCTAAACAGATTCAAATATACAAGAGGGACACACACATATGAATCACTGACCACTGTTTTAGTGTAGGCTGGCCAGAAGAACATATAAGCCATATGCAGTATTGCATTGCTCTGGGCATGTTCCTACACCATCCACATCCATGAATGCCTTTTACAACACTCAACACACCTCTGAGCAGAGTCTTACACCTCACTCTCCAGACTCCTTTCTCATCTCTCTTTTTCTGAGTTATACTGCCTTCCAGTACTCACTTGCCCACAGTAACTGTTACACACACACCCACACACACACACACACACACACACACACACGCACACGCACACACACACACACACACACACACACACACACACACACGCACACGCACACGTACACACGCACACATACACACACACACAAATTCCATAGAAGGTTGCTATGATTCTCCAGCACTACAACCTTTTGTACAAGGTTACAGTAGTAAACTGCCACCACAACAGATTAACAGGCTGTGGAATGCTCATAATACTGTTTCAATCTTTTTAATACTCCAAATAATTGCAAACACACATGATGGTGTCTAGTAGAACAACCTCACATATTAAAGGTGGATACCAGCAGTTTGGAATCCTTCAATAATAAACACTCCTGTGTGAACTAGTAAATAAGTAAACACCAAGCAGACACAAGCTTTTTAAAAGAGAATAAATATAAAGTGTTTACTTTAAAAGAGATAAAAAATACAGCAAACAGTTTAATATACAGAGATAATAAATATGCACAAAGAGAGAGAAAATAAACCTTTTTAAAAAACAGATTATAAGAAGGAAAACAAATAATTACAGCCAGACATTCTTCACTATTTTTAACAATAGGAACAGGAAGAGGGACAACTGTGGTCTTGAACTACAAATCTGGGCAGAAGCTCCAGATCACACTTCTGCTCAGCTGTCCAATTTTCATCTCAAATATTTTCATTTTCAACTGTCTGGTTTATGTCTTGTATTTGTTGTGCTGAAGCAGAGATGAAACCAAACATGTTTTCATTCGGTATTAAAGAGACTATTTAGTTACCTTTAGTTCAATTGTCTCTTTGCAGAATCTTTGTATTGTATTATGGTTCTTATCTTTTGCCTGTGAAAAGTTCCTGGTCATAGAACCATAGGAGCATAGGAAATTACTAGGCTATCGACCCAGAGGTCATTTTAAGCCAAGCTGTTTCATCCCAATGTAATACCATAGAAATGCTAGTCAATACCCAAGATTGCATTTAGTGATGACTACCCATGTCCAGGAGGATTGTGGGCTCTATCTCCCATCCACTTGTCTAGGTTCCTCTTGAAAAGTGTCATAGAAGTACTCTGTTTCACATGAATAGATAGCCTGTTCTAAAGATGCAGCAGTCACTGGAAGATAAATCTGTCCCTCCAGCATGTCTCATTTAAGTCACAGGCCATATTTAGGTCCTGGAATGGGTAGCCCTAGTCCTGTTTGCTTTATGGATATGCAGCAAAATCATTAGGTTTGGGTCTTGGATTGTTCTGTAGGCCAGTCATAAGTCTCTCCTTATAAGTATATACAATATGGTGTAAAGTGATAGGGACTTTAGTTGGTCTGTGTAAGGCACATGCTGGTGCTCCTTGATCTTTTTTGTTAGAAACTTCAGAGGTCTCTCTAATTGCTGTAGGTGCTAAGTATGGTACATGTCAAACAGGGCATTATACTCAATTAGGTGCCGGATAAGTGCCGAGTATAGTGGGTTATAACTTCTTTTGCTCTCAAGGCAATGCCTTTACTAATCATGTGTGCTATGTAGAAAGCTTTCCTTACTACAGTAGATACACGGTTGTTGAAGTTAATGTCGCAGTCAACTTGTGATCCAAGGTCCCTTGCCACTTCATGGGTACTTAGAGTATTGTTGTTGATTTAATAGAGTAAGGGGATATTACGCTGAACGGAATGATGATTGATGATGTTTTTTGTTACATTTAGTTTGAGACTGTGACTAATACACCAGTTATTGGTTTGTGAGACCCTCCTGAAGTATACTGACATCATTTGGGGATTCAGTGATTGCACCAAGTTTGCAGTCGTCTGTAAACTTGGGCTGCCACAATGCCTTAGTGTTGACCCAAACTCCTGAGAAGTATATACCAAACAGTAGGGGGCCCAGCATTGAACCCTGTGACACCCCACTGGTTACAGGTCTGCTGATTGATGTGGAGTCACCCACTTTGATAGTGTATGTCTGATTTGAGAGCCAGTTGGCAACCCATCTTATAACAAATAAGTTTACATTCAGTTTAATAAGTTTATTGGTAATGCCTGAATGTGGGATTGTGTTGAAAGCCTTTGCAAGGTCAAGGTATGCTGTGTGCACAGATTTGCTGTCATCAATGACCTAGGTCACATTTTCAAAGAAATCCACCAGATTTAAAAGGCAGGTTCTTTCTTCACAAAGCCAAACTGGGTAGGATTCAGGGTTTGGAGGTCACCTATGTTTTTATTTATGAGGTCCATAATGATACATTCCATGGCCAGATGAGGCTGGTCAGGCTTTTGGGTCTGTAATTCCCCGGGTCTGTTGCTAGGCCACCTTTGTGGAGGGGAATAACTGTTGCTGCTCTCCATTCTGCAGGAACAAAGCCTGTAGTTAGGCTATGATTGAAAAGGGTACTTAGTGGTGATGCTAGTTCATGTTTTGGCCTGTTTAGAATACAGCCTGATATGTTGACTGGTCCCACAGAAGCTGTGTTTTTTTGCCTTGGACAAGAATATGAGGACCTGCTCTTCAGATATGTAGGGTGGGGGGGACGTTTGGGGGAAGGATTGCTTTAAGTTAGGAGGGGATAAGGGAGTGAAATTTTCACCAAACCTATCTGCTAGCAGGTTTGCTATCTCTGTAGTGTCAGTATATGTGATACCAATGGCCAGTGGTTCTGCACATGCTTGAGACCTACCCTTTAGGTTATGTACATAGCTGTAAAAGGCCTTATGGTTATCCCTGGCTGTACTTGCTAACTTTCTCTCAAAGGAGCCCTTGGAGGATTTGAAAAGTTATCTTATTTGCCTGTTGAGGCTGAGGAGCGTGCTTTTCCATTGCTGGGGCCTTGCCTTTGTTTTCCTGGAGAGCAACTTTTTGCATTTATTGTAAAGTTTGTTGATGCTGGATGCCCACCATGTCAACTTGTTTTTACTTGGGGTTCTAGCTTTGATTCTTTCTGGTATGGCTGAGTTTATACATTTATGCAAGTCATTGTACAGGTCTTTAGTATATGCTTCGGCGTAGTTACCACTTCCAGCTTGGGTTGGGGCTTGGAATGCATTTATACCTTCACCTAGGATGGTACAGTATGCCTCGATGAAGCTTTTTAGTCTGATTTCACCCTTTATGAGTTCTGGTGTTAGTGTTGCAGTGCATCTGTTTGACATCTTGGAGAGGACCACATCCAGAATCTTTGTTCCCCTTGTTGAGGTATAGATAATTTGTTCCAGGGCATTTGAATTAACAAAGTCAAGAAACTTTTGCTCTAATGAGTTAGGGCTAATGTAGGTTTCCCAGTTGATGGTAAGATAATTGAAATCCCCCATAACCAGTGTCTTCGGTAAAATCTGGATTGTCTGCAGTTTGGTCAAGTAGGCTTCATGGGCATTGTGACTCATGGAGGGGATCTATAACTGGCTATGACTTGAATGGGGGTCTTACCCATCGTAACCTGGAGTAACTCCATGGAGGTCTCCATTCTAACTAGATGGGAGGTGAATTAATCTCTAATATAGATGAAAACACATCCGCCTTTGGTTTTTCACATGTTCATTGTGTGATCTAAAGGTGTGGAAGGCATTGTAGCCTTGCAAGGCTGCGGTAGTCTCTGAGGCCTTGAACTAGGTTTTTGTGACTGCGCAGACATCTGCATCTTCTAGTGATAGGAGTGCTTCCAGGGAGTGCAGTCTTTGGTTTAATCTCCTAGCATTTAACAGCATGACCCTTATTTTGTTCTGACTGGTTAATTTCACATCAGCATTTTCATACGTCAAGCCATGTATTGCACATTCTCTAACTGTTGCGATTTCCACAGGAAGGTATGATGTTTCCCTTATACATTCTATATATTGTCTTTTCTGTTTTCTTTTAGCATTCATGTAAAAAGGAAAGGACACAAGTTCTTACATATTTGCATGCCACAGAAAGCAGAGACAGTGTAGATTAAATCATATTTTTGGTTTATCTCCTGCAGGTTTTATTACACTGAAGAGTGTTTCACATTTCTGAATCTGAAAACTGTGTCATGGTTATGTATAAACTTCAAATGTTTTACAATGAAATCACCATAATATAGCTAAGAACTGTGCATCAGCTGTACCAGTGAGAAAAATCATCATATAACATCTGCTGTACAATATCATATATTTTACAACTCCCAACAGAATTAGAAAACACTAATGTAGATTTTCTGTTTGCTAAATATTTTTTTCCATATTAGGGAAGAATTAAGAACTGCTTTCCTTAGTGCATTATATTCTATTTATGGGGAATACAGTTTGACTATATGATATGATATGATATGATGGAATTGTAAACCTTCTCTGCTGAGAGTTGGTGTTGTTGCTAATTAGATCTGTGCACTTATACTGTGCTGATGTATTGTGACAGAACTATTCATATATCACTCCACTATGACATTTACTGAGTACTGACTTCTGTATTTGTAATTTGACGTTAAAGAAGCTTCCTGGCCACACTGATAGAACCCTTTTTATATACTCCATTTTTAATATTAACAGCTTTTCAAAGATTCTGCAAGCAAAATATTTACTGCTTTGTAGATCATTATCCTTCAGTAGCCCAAACTAGTTCAGTAGCCATGACTATACCGCACATGAAGCAAAGTCAATCAGTGGTCCAGGTACTGTGGAACCAATGTAAGGAAAGGAGAATTGGAGTGAGCAGCAAATGCTGTACTGCACATCCTAGGGGAAGGCATCACTCTGGTCTGTTGCATAGCCAAAAGCTGTCATAGGAGTAGATATAAGTCATGTTGCACTATCAACTGTGGACAGGTCTGGCATTATTAAACTAGCCTTCATATGGTGTACCAGGTTGGTGTCATCTGGAGCATAACAGATTGTGTCATCTCCATGTTAATCTGCAACACCAATGTCTTAGATAGTAAGGCTGACTTAGCAAGTCTTAACATTTGACAGGGTTAAAACCTTGAAGAGGTCTATAAACAGTCTTCGCATTTCCTCCTTTCCATTCCATTTTTTTCTTTCTTTTTTTGGTGAGGAGGATAAAACATGTACTATTTTAATAGGGGTTATATCCACAATGTTATCAGGCTGAATACTGTACTTGGAGTCAGTCAGTAGTTCCTTTGCAGTAAAATGGGTATGAACTTGTAACTGCCTATGTCTCCCCTATATTTTTGACCTTTTTGTTTTATAAAAATGGTTCTACAGTCCTTCATACTTTTGTTAATACATCATAATGTGGCTTCCTTTTGTAATTTGGGTGGGCATTGACTGATAAAGGACCTGTTTGTAATACGGCTATTGATTCTGAAGACAATTCAGGAGCTATTTGGATTGTTTTGGGTGACAGTACTGCCTCACTTTCTTCATGCAGAATGTTTAGTATTTATTGGCTACAGGGTGAAAGATGTGGAGGAGGGATGTACATTGTCAGGAATTAGGCAGCAGTTGTTGCAAATAACTTAAGACATTTCAAACATGTATACTATAATATACTACACTATATGATATTGTACTATACTATACTATACTGTATGGTCTACACCTGTTCCCACTAGACCCTTTGATATTGGACAAAACATTATGCACGCCTATAGTGCCTTTTCCAGGCAATACCAATCTGATGAAATGCTATGCTTAGAGTCTCAAGCAAAAAGCTCCACTCCCTGGAAGCGCTCCTCACCCTGCAGAGTGTTTACATTTGTGCAATTACTGAAACATGGATTAAATTGATAGAAGGCACCCCAGAAGTACAAGGCTATAATGCCTTCCACACATTTAGACCAGCTACCACACAAGAAGGGACAAGAGGTGGAGGGTGCATCAATCTACATAAAATGCAAACACACCTCAAGATTGGTCAAACAATCTGACAGGCTTGAGCTACTCCATCTCCAAATAACTTTAGGTAAAGTCTAATACCATATCCTTGCTAGCTATTGGTCCATGTCTATTACCCATGATAATCATGCTATGTACTTAAATGTACTGGTGACACTCATAACTCAGTCCAACAACACATTCACAGAAAATTTCAACTATCCCACCATAAACTGGGATACATGCATAACCACTAACATATAGGCTCAAAGATTCCTGTATCTTATCAGTGCAAACACCCTGGAATAGTTAGTCTGCACACCTATTAGGGATACAAATATCCTGTATCTGATACTCCCAAAAATCAGGGAACATTACATCCGCTTTGTGTATTGTCCTCACAAGTCAGATCATATCACAAAGTGGTCACCTTGAAATAAATATAAAGGCTGAACTCCCAGCTAACCCCAGAACCTTTAAGAAGTTTTCCAAGGCATGCTACCTCCTATTAAGTGAATGCATAGCTAAATTCCAAGCCCCCAAACTCAGTGAACATGATGGCCTGTGTGGAAATGTTTCCAGAAAAACTGTATAAGCATGTAAATAATTGTGCAGAAACAGCAGTACCAAACCAAAATAAACTTAGGAAAAAAATACAAAAACAAGCCCTCTTGGCAGTTCTAAAGAATAAATAGATTGTAAAATAAAAGAAAGAAAATCCTGTCCAAAAATAGGAATGGCTATGCCTAAAAGACAAAAAATAAATAAATAAATACATAAATAAATAAACACCTCCTTCATCACTCAACAAACACCTCAGGGGACTAATGAGGTCCACCAAAGCCAACTTCGAGTCAAAAATAGCCTCTCAGGCTAAGGATAACCATAAAGCATTTTTCAGTTATGTATGAAACCTTAAAGGGAACACTCAACAGTGTGCTGAACTAATAGTAAATGGAACCCCTATATCGAACTGGGGAATATAGCAAATTTGATGGCCAATAAATGTAGCTGCAATTTCATCTCACTTTCAGTCCCAGTTCCACCCAAGGAAATAACCCTCTACTGTTTCTCCCCTAACTATCACTAAAGAGCAGGTACTCACTGCACTCTCCAGAGCTAAAAATCTGCATTACTGGGTCATGATAGGATGCTTGCTAAATAGCTTCACACATGAACTATCAGGCTCACTAGAATATCTATTCAGCTACAGCCTCCAGACAGGCTTTGTCCCTAGGGAATGAAGGATAATAACAGTCATGCCTCTGCACAAAAGTGGAACATCAACTGACCCAGGGAATTACAGACCCATATGTTTGACTAGTCTTATATGCAAGGCCATGGAGAGAATTGTCATGGATTTGATAAACAAAGACATAGGAAATCTTCAAACACTGAACTCATCCCAATTCAGTTTTGTCAAGAGCAGGCCATACCTACTAAACTTATTGGACTTCTTTGAGAAGATGACAAGAGCCATGCCTAACTGACTTACCTGATGCATTTGACACAATACCTCACTTTGGTATTATTGACAAACTCACAAATTTAGACACAATGTACATTATTTTTTTTTATCTCCACTTAATTGCACAGACATGAAAATAGCTTATCTGCCACTTTCTGATATGAGATGATCACCTAAGGCTGATCTGACATACTCACTGATGAAGAGAAACAGATCTTTCCATAGTTAGCACTCCATCTACGCTACTAGCCTCAAATGAAAATGTATACAATACCTCTGGAAGGAGACTAATTGACTATAACCTAATTCTGGTGTCATAGTGGTTATTGTGGGTTATTTCTCAAAATGAAATTGCAAGATTCCATATTAGCAAGGAGTCCCTCAAAGTGATTTCAGATGGAGTTTTTCTCAGCAGTAAGTAACAAGTGGCCACTTTAAGTAAAACAGAATTTGCAGTCTGATTTCTCCATAACTGCTGCTGTTCAACATGCCTCCCTATAAATTTAGCAGACACAGTAGCCATATTGTGGCAGACAGGTTCCATGGTAGAAAATCCAACTTGTGCAACTTTATATTCTCTTTCTCTTTTGAAAAGTAGTTCTTCTGAAGGTAAATGAGGATTTCCTTCTCACAGGTGATCTAGCACTTTCCAGTATTGATCAGGTTATTCAGCAAATTGAGGATTACTTGATAGATTATTCTTAATTTCCCCATCACAAAATATTAACCAACACAATAACTTAGACTACTTTTGTACAATGCTTTTCATTCAAAACTTCACAGTGATGCCTGGCATATAGCACACTTGAATCTGCAGTACACACTAAATGCGACTAAAGAGCCCCTGGACTGGTAGGTGCTGAAATATTGGGAGACGTTCTGATGAATTATGCAATGTATGTGAACAAAAATAAATGCACGTATGTGTCCAAGTGCATTCCCATGTAAACAGCAATGTAGATCTTCAAGTAATAGAAAAGGTCATGTGAGCTGACTTAGTTTTAATTAGGCATAAACTGTGTAGTGTTACATTCTGCAAATATTGTGCAAATATACAATGAAGCATTGACTATGCCCAAATATTTGTGAAAGAGTCCACTCTGATCTTTTAAGGATGCAGTATTAGATGGAAAAGGGTGAAAAAGAAGTTGAGATTTAGCAGTTGAGAAGAAAACCTTATGATGGCCAAGGTGGAAAACTAAATGTTTGTGTGAGCAGTATTCACAAAAAAAGTGTGGCAGAATAAGAAATAAATTCAGAAGAATTCAAATTATGAAACAATGTATGCAACATGACTTAAAAGTCAACTGGCGATACAGACAATAGTGTATTATTTCAGATAATATCAATTGTGCACATTCTGATTTTTGTAGACAGTAGCAACTAAACTTTCCTTTCAAAGGGGCACATTAATAGCCAAGTATTCTGTTGCTTACTATGAAATACTTTTAGGGAACTTTTCCTTAAAAAGAATAGTATTAAACAATTTTCAGATAAGAATAGTAGTAACTGCCTTAATAGCAGTGCATGGTAATATCTGTGTTAACACAGATGCAAGATAATGGCCAAATGCTCAGACACAACAACTGAAATAATGAATTGCATAAAACTGAAATAAGATTATTTTTACATGTTACCAGAATCAAATTTTTGTCAATGTACTTCAAGGCATTTATGATGCTTAAACCAATAAAATGAGACAGTCTAGTGTTCTAAAGCAGGAATACACTTTATAAGTCTGTAAGTTGGTGATAAAACATGCCTATTAGTTGGCATTGAATGAAAAAGCAATGGTAAACTGATTTGGATGTAACAAGTGTGTCCTGAGACCCCTGCAAGATACACATTAAAGAAATGTACCCAAATGTCATGTTTTCTGCCTTCCATTACTGCCTGAAATTACAAATCAAATCATGCCTTACTGAGATAAACATAAAGTTGTCACATTCACCTGCTTCAGGTAAACAATAATTATCATACTTAAATAACAGAACCCAAATATTTCAGTAAATGTTAGTGCCTCTCATTTTTCTTCTGCCTCATTTGCACTGAAATTATAAACCTTCCTTGTCTGTGTGTGGCTGTGTGTGAAGGTTACAAAGAACGCATTGAAATAATTGTAACTCAGTAACACTCTGCTTTGTTTTACTAGCAGTTTCCCTTGTTGCAGTTTAACCCTGTTGTCTCAGTTAGGAGCCTTAGCTTTAGCTCAAGTATTATTATCTGCTTTTTATCTCTTTTGTTTTTCAACATTATCATTGCCAACAGTGTATTTAATCTCAAAAATCCAAAAGGTTTCATACCCCAGGGACCCTTTAACTATCTACAGGCTCAAGCAAGAACAATATTCACTACTTTAAAAATGTCTTAATTTGCTATCATTTATTATACATTTGTTGTACTGTCTATGACTTTGCAACATCTTTTAGTTTTGATTCCGGCTCCAGATCACAAAGAACACCCATTAGTTTACAACTCTGCCTTAGAAAATGTCAACAGCTATTTCTGTTCAATACACACACACACACACACACACACACACACACACACACACACACACACACACACACACACACACACACATATATATATATATATATATATATATATATATATATATATATATATATATATATATATATGTATATTTCTTAGAGCAACGACCAGACATTTAAGTCAAGTCATAGGGCCGGATTCATGATGGCTTGCACGGAGTCTAAGAGTAGAGTAAGACTCCATGCAGCGATCATGTCCGACGAGCGATCCAGGAACAGCCTGTAGGGGCATGTAAGAGAGCTCCTAAAACATCTCTTACACGGACAGGGCTGGGATATGCAAATTACCTCACTTGCAGCTGAACGGCATGCAAATGAGGTAAATTTGCGATCCATGAAGCACAAACCTGTCCGAGTAGGAGCCGTGTTAGTTGCAGAAATGCACTCAGTTGACAACTGACAACCTTCCAGAGACCAACTGGTGATATGATGGGGATATCACAGGCATCAGCATCCTGGGTACTGCACCAGTTCCTGGATGCCATGTCAGCACATGTCGGTGATCATGTATATTTCCCCAATTCCCGTGAGGTATTGGCCAGCAATATGCGTCTCTTCCAGCAAATAGCAGAATACCCTGAGGTAGTGGGTGCAATAGACTGCACGCATATACGCATCAAAGCACCAGCCGGTGAGCGGGGTAGGGCCTACATTAACCGCAAGGGCTTCCCCTCCATCAACTGCCAGGTTGTGTGTGATGCCCAGGGCATAATAATGAATGTGTGTGCTAGCTGCCCTGGAAGCTACCATGATTCCCATATCTGGCATCTGATGCAGCTGTACCAGACATTTGCCAATGGGTACATCCCACATGGTCACCTAGTGGGGGATGCTGGCTATGCACTGGAGCCGTGGCTGATGACACCCATCAGAAACGCACACACACCTGAACAGGAATGCCATAATGAGGCACACACACAAACACGAAATGTAATCGAGCGTGTGTTTGGGCTGCTCAAGTCATGGTTCCAGTGCCTGGACACATCTGGTGAAGCCTTGCAATACTCACCAACTACATGTACCCAAATTGTCATGGTATGTGCTATGCTACATAATATGATTCTGCGAAAACAGCTGCAGCAGGACCAGCATAGGCCTGGGCCAAACAGCCCCCCACAATTGCCAAGGCCATCACAGGCAGAGCGTGACTCAGAGGAGGAACAACCTGAGCCTGCCCCAGTAGGCAGAAGGAGGTATGCCCAGTATGCCTTGGCCTTGGCAAAGAGGCAACGCGTAGCACATACACTGGCTCAGTAGGTACCCTGAAAATGATACCTCTCTCTGACTCCCACATATAGTGAAAGGGATGCCTAAGTTGACACAACCTGCTTTCAAACATGTACAGGGAGTGTAGTATGTGCATCTGACATAGGCAGCCCTGCAGCGCCACCTGAGGCATGATTGCCATGTGTTAAGCAATGTAAGGTAGTGCTAAACAGCATTTACCACCATGTAGTATATGCAAACTTGATGACCTTGATTATCATTCTACCCTCACCAAGCATGATGCCACAATATGAAGACAAGATGATCAATTACAACAATTGGCTTATGTATTGGTGTCAGTCAAAGGGGATCCAATGCCTGTCAGCCTGGGATGACATGCTCGACAAGACATGATGCTTTGCTAGGGATGGCTTTCACCTGTCACCCCTGGCCTTTCCTCCATAGGTATTACAAGGGATAAGAAACTAGAAGTAATGCTACTCAATGCCAGAAGTCTAAACCGCAAGATGCATGCACTCCAAACTCTCCTCAGCATGGAGAATGTTGATATCTGTGCAGTAACAGAAACCTGGTTCAAGGCTCCCAAGAGCACCCTAGCACTAACAGGTTACACCTCATACCATGCTTTACAGTCCCAAAATGGAACAAACTACAAAAGGAGTGTGAGTATCAATATTTGTCAAAGATACCCACACCCCCAGGTTGGTGGCACAGCATGAAGCATCAGAGACTATCCATGTGCAACTAACAGTGGGTAAAACTGCCTTCCAGTTCATAGCCTGCTACAGACCACCCTCCTAAACCCAGGAACCACATTTGGCTGACTGCAGAACACAGGAAAATATGAAGGTTTCCCCAAACACCATTATATTGGGCGACTTCAACTATCCCCAAGACCAGAAGTGTATCCCTCACTGGTAAGATCAGACCATAGAGTAATCTCACTGGATATTCACATCCCGACCCCAGCCCATTCCCAGAAAACCACAGTGAAAAACTTTTCTCTAAAGCAAATTTCACACTCCTCAAAACCGAGGTGGAATCCTTCACAGCCCCTGTGCCTGTGGAAAATATGGCCCAGACCTCAGAACCCTTTATAAATGCATTCTATGAACACCTTCAAGAATGCATGGATCATGCAATCCCAAATAAAACCAAGACCCAATCCTGCAAAGGCAGGCATCCTGTCTGGTGGACCCCAGCCATAAACAAACCATACAATACAAGGAGGAAGATACTATATGATAGAGTAAAATCCCAAAAAGGGAAGGCATCTCCAATCAGTATTATTAAAAAACTGCGGCCACACATAAAATCGTCTAAGGCCAGCTTTGAGATAAAAATTGTACAGGACACTAAGGATAATCACAAGGCTTTCTTTAGTTATGGTAGGAAACTGGGTGGGAATTCCCAGATATGCTCAGAATTAGTCCTAAATGACAAACAATACACCAAACCCACAGACATTGCCAACATCCGAGCTGACAGGTTCAGTGCATTCTTCTCCACCCCTCCCCACCAAAAGGACAAATATCTATCCCAGCAGAGTGCTGGCCCCCTGACATCTCAGATGCTCAGGTAACAGCCAGCCTCTCCAAAGCAAAACACACAGCATCAATGGGACCAGACGGTGTCCTGAGCTGTGTCCAACATGAACCCCAAGAAGAATTGAATACAAACATAAAACCACTGTTCAATCTCAGCCTTACCACAGGATATGTACCCAAAGAGCAGTGTACAGCAACAGTGGTCCCTCTCCACAAAGGTGGTGCCTCAATGGATACTGAAAACTATCGCCCCAGAAGCCTGACTAGCTTGGTCTGCAAAGCTATGGAAAGGATCATCATGCACCTCAGAAATAAAGATATTGGGGACCTACAGACACTGGATCCTACCCAGTTTGGCTTTGTTAAGGGCAGATCCTGCCTCTTAAACCTGGTTGAGTCATTTGAAACAGTCACCAAGGCCATTGACGAGGGTGGTCCACACAGCCTACCTGGACCTCGCAAAAGCCTTCCATACAATACCCCAATTGGTCATTATAGATAAGCTCACCAGCTTCAATATAAACCCCTATGTCACAAGATGGGTTGAAAACTGGCTCAAGGACAGAACCCACATGGTCAGAAATGCTGGAGCTATGTCAGACTCCAAACCAGCTACAAGTGGCATCCCACAAGGCTCAGTCCTGGGACCTCCCTTGTTCGGTATATATTTCTCGGAGGTACAGGCCAACACAGAAGGACTGTGGCTGAACAAGTTTGCAGATGACTGCAAACTGGGTGCCATAATCAACCCTCCAGTTGACACAAGCATCCTACAAAAAGGCCTCATAGAAACAGACAACTGGTGCCAGAGCCATGTCCTCAAGCTAAACGCAAAAAAGTGTATAGTCATCCCCTTTGGCAAAAACTAAGTGCCCACAAATTACCACATAGGTGGTAACCCATTAAGTACTTTAGAAGTGATAAGGAACCTGGGGACCCAAGTTGATAGCAATCTCTCATTCGACAACCATGTGGCCAAAGTGGTTAGAAAACATTTCATATAGCCCACCTAATCATGAAGGTATTCACATCTAGATCAGGGGAGGTCATCGTGCCTCTTGACTCATCCCTCATCAGGCCCATAATTGAGTACAATGCCCCTTGTGGGATGTACCTTATCAGACACCTGCAGCAACTGGAAAGACCCCAAAAGAACCTCACCAGGAGGATCAAAGGGCTCAAACAGATGCCATTTGCTGCCCAGTTAAAGAAACTGCAGCTCCACTCAGTGGCATACCGCCTGCCCAGAGGCGATCTGTGCCTGATGTATAAAGCCATGTCCAACCTGGAATCAATGGACATGCTGCACCTCGGTAAATCCGAATCCCATCAAGCTACATGCTCAAGAGACCTGAACCTCAGGACTGAAATAAATAGGACATGCTGGAGTGACAGATTCATAACCCAGAGGCTCCATCCACTCTTGAGTAAACTCCCACTCCAGGTTAGCCAGAGTCCCTCATTGACTCACTTCAAGAGGAATCTTGATGAGTGGATGGGAGATTGTAGGTTTACCCTGGGTATCATTTCCATGTCTGTCACTGTTAGACAGAGACACAGTATACTAACCTTGAAAAATGTCATGGCAAACTCCAGGTAAAAATGTGTGTTGAAAGCCAAACACACTCTGGCTAGGATTATAAATGCCCTAGGGCAGATAGCCTAGTATGAACCTATGAACCTATGAACAGAATCACACACACCAACTAGTACAACTGTGGTCAATGTGGAGTAATGTTTGGCAATGTCCACCCAAGTTGGTGAATACACAGCAATGTTGGACAAGCCTGGTTTAAGTAGGCCATAGCTGAACAAAATGCAACATGCTCATATTTGCTCAACTGGCCCTTAACCAGTCTGGTCTGCCCAGTATGAATATTTAAAGCAGTGATGGGGCTCAAACCCAGAATACTGTGCACCATAGTGAAAGCACTGAACCACTACACCATGACAGTATGTCAGTGTTCAGCCAATATGAAAGAATGTTGACAAGTCTTTGCAAACTATCCCATGGAAACCCTGCAGGCACAGCATAATCCCTGTTGAGTTATGACACAAAGGAGCCTGGCAATAAGAACACAACATGACTTCCAACACACACAGTATAAATGTCAATATTGATCATGTTCACACACAACCACAAATGTAGTGGACTTCAGATCACAACGTATGGAAAGGTCACACTGGGCATGCTCACACACTTGGATAAATGAGACATATGTCAGACAACAAACCATGGAAAGCCTGAACTCGGCATGCTCACACACTCAGGCCATGTCTGAATATAGCAGTCAGCCACACATATCTGGCAGCTGTATGTGTTAAGCCAGGAACCTCCCACGATCCACACAGTTAAGTGACAACAGACACCTATATTAATATACTGGAACCCTGTCATGATGAAACATGTTCCGCAGATACACAAGTTGTTCATAGAAACTGGGAAAGCTATGGCAATAAAGACCTGCAAACAATATCAGCAACAAATATTGTGCATCCCGAACATAAACATAGGTGCAGAGGTCGATACTAGGCTGTCTGCCCTAGGGAATTCATAAGCCTAGCCAGAGTGTATTTGGTGTCCGCCTCCCCAGTAGAGTAGCCTACTGTGCCTCTGTAAAGTAGGTCACAGAAGGCACCATTTAAGGCTAGTTTGCTGTGCATCTGTCAAGCAGGGACACAGTGGAGATCCCAGGGTTGAATTTACAATTTCCCATCCATGCGGCTGGATTTTGCTGGAAGAAGGTTGGCGAGGGGCTATGTCTAACTTTAATTGGGATTCAATTCCAGAGTGAGGGGAGCCTCTGGGTAATTAATCTGCCCCTGCAGCATGTCCTATTTAGTTTTGTGCTGAGGTTTAAGTCCCTGGAGTGTGTAGCTCTAAGGGTCTTGGATGTTATGAGGTGGAGCATGTCCATTACTTCTGGGTTTGACATGGCTCTGTACAGCAGGCATAGATTGCCTCTGAGTAGGCGTTAAGCAACTGAGTAGAGCTGGAGATCCTTTAGTTGAGCTGCATAGGACATCTGTGTGTAGCCCATGATCCTCTTGGGGAGGTATTGTTGTGGTCTCTGTAGTTGCTGCAGGTGTTGGATAAGGTACACCCCAAAAGGGGCATTGTACTCAAACATGGGCCCGATGAGTGAATAGTAGAGGGCCACAATGACCTCCCATGATCTACATGCAAACCCCCATGTGATAAGGAGGGCTATATAAAGGTCTTTGCAATGACTCTGTCAATGTGATTAGCAAAGGAGAGGTTACGATCTATGTTGGTCACCAAATCTGTAAATACGTCTTCTGTACTTAATGGATTACCACTTATGTGGTAATTTGTGTGCACCTTGTTTTCCCCAAAGGGGATGACTATGCATGTCTTAGCATGTAGCACCAGGCCATGGCTCTGGCAACAAGCATCCATATCTGTGAGACCCTTATGGAGGAAGCACGTGTCAGCTGCAGTGTCGCTTATGGCTCCCAGTTAGCAGTCATCTGTGAAGTTTGTTAGACATAATCCCCCCTGTGTTAGTTTGAACCTCAGAGAAGTACATACCGAACAAGACAGGTCCCAGAACTGAGCCCAGTGGGACACCAGTTGTAACTGGTATGGAATTGGATATGGCACCTGCAATTCTGACCATGTGGGTTCCATCCCTGAGGCAGATAGCAACACATCTAGTGATTTAGGGGTTGATATTTAAGCTGGTAAGCATATGTATGATGCTTGAGTGGGGTATTGTGTTGCAGGCTTCTGCAAGGTACAGGTAGACTGTGTGAAATACCTTGCCCTCATCCATGGCTTCAGTAACTGTTTCAAAGATATGAACTATGTGTAAGAGGCAAGATCTGCCCTTAACAAAGCTGAATTGTGCATGATCCACTGTCTGGAGGCTCACAATGTTTTTGATTATGACTTCCATAATAATACGCTCCATAGCTTTTTCTACCACACTAGTCAGGCTTATGGGGTGATAGTTCCTGTGGTCCGTTGTGGTACCACCTTTGTGGAGTGGGACCACGGTATCTGTATGCCATTCTTAGGGTACATATCCTGTAGTAAGACGAAGTTGGAACAGTGACTTAATGTGAGTATTCAGTTCTACTCAGAGCTCGTGTAGGACACAGCCTGGGACACCGTCCGGTCCCATACATATGCTGTGTTATTTGCTGTGGAGAGGGCACCTTTCACCTGTGCCTCTGTGATGTCAGGGAGGTTACATTAATTTGGGATGGGCATCTGTACCTTTGAGGGGTAAGGGGGGGATGTTTGTGCAGACTCTGTCTGCCAGGGTGTTGGCTATGTCCATAGGCTTGGCATATTTTGTGCTGTTATGCAACAATTCAGAGCATATCTGGGGGTTTCCACACAATTTCCTGACATAACTAAAGAAGGCCTTGTGATTATCTGTAGTGTCTGGTCAAGTTCACTGTCAAAACTGGCAAGTGATGATTATATGAGGGATTGAAGTGTCTTGCCAATACTGTTCAGAGATGTCCTCCTTCTGTGGGATATTGCTCTGTTATGTAGTAGCTTCCTCCTGCTGGTGTACAGCTTATATATGGTCGGTTTCAACCAGACAGGTCTCCTGTTTTGGAGAAGTCTTGGTTTTATTTGGGATAGCATGAGCAATGCCTACCTGCAGGTGCTCATAGAATGCATTTGTAAAGGATTCTGCAGATTGGGCTGTATTATCCTCCAGCATGGGGCCTTTGAAGTACTCCACCCCAGTCTTCACAAGTGCAAAGTCTGCTTTTGAGAAATTATTTACAGTGATTTCCTTGGCTGGGGGTGGGGACGGGATATGGATGTCCAGGGAAAGTTGTTTATGGTCTGATCTTAACAATGAGGGGTCTACCTTTGGTGTGGAACATAGAGTCCCCATGTTGGTGATGATCAGGTCCAATATGTATTCCCCCTTGTGGCTGTGGTGACTGGTTGTGCCATAGCACATGGATTCACAAAATGTAGTGGCTGTAGGGTGATGTTCATGAGGCCTGAGTAGTATCCCCAGTCAATATTCGTGTACCTGAAGTCAACCACTAGAATGGTGTGTGTGAAGACCTTCATATCCTACACTGTTCCCAGGAAAGCCAAGTGCAGTTCCTGGGTATGGGGGGGTGGTCTGAACTACACACTAAACCAAAAGGCAGTTTTGCACAATGGTAGTTGTATATGTATGGCCTGTCATGCTTAATGCAGTGGTACCAACCCAGAGGTGTGTGTATCTGTGATGTATATGGATACACCCCCTAGTTGTGTTGTGTGTTACAAGTCCTGTGGTCACAAAGCATGGTATAAAACATAACTTGGCAGTGCCAGTGTGCATATGTGACCCTGAACTAGGCGTCTGTCAATGCACAGATATTGTTTTCCCCTGTACTGAGGGATAGTAAAAGATGTACATTCCTCTTTGGAAAGACTGATGATGCCAGCACCCTATAAATACAGCAGGAGAAAAAAACACATCCAGTAATGTGAATAGCGCACTGCGCTAATGCATCTCTCTCAAGTATCATAACATCGTTAGACAGGGGTTTGAATCCTACAAACACTGCAAGTGTATGTATGCAGTTTTCTTTGAAAGGAGTGGCCTTTTTGAAGACTGGGATAACACACTAAAAGCTGTACATTCCTCTTTGGAAAGACTGATGATGTCAGCACCCTATAAATATAGTAGGAGAATTGAACCATCCAGTAATGTGAATAGTGCACTGCGCTAATGTGGCTCTCTCAAATATCATAACATAGTTTGGTAAGGGTTTGAATCTGGGGGTGGGGTGTGTATGTATGCAATTCTCTTTGAAAGGAATGGCCTTTTTGAAGACTGGGATAACACACTAAAATATGTACATTCCTCTTTGGAAAGACTGATGATGTCAGCACCCTATAAATACAGCAGAAGAAGAGAAATCATCCAGTAATGTGAATAGTGCTCTGCGCTAATGTGTCTCTCTCAAGTATCATAACATAGTTAGGTAGGGGTTTGAATCGGGAGGGGGTGTATGTATGCAATTCTCTTTGAAAGGAATGGCCTTTTTGAAGACTGGGATAACACACTAAAATATGTACATTCCTCTTTGGAAAGACTGATGATGTCAGCACCCTATAAATACAGCAGGAGAAGGGCAATCATCCAGTAATGCGAATAGCACACTGTGCTAGTGTGTCTCTCTCAAGTATCATAACATAGTTAGGTAGGGGCTTGAATCCTCCAAATGCCATGTGTGTGTTTGTCACACAGTTTGTTAATGTGTTGTGTTTTGCTTTTATTATTGTATGACATATTATCATAACAGTAATTTCAATGCACACATCAGGCATGTGTGTGCCACATACAGATATGTACCTGTGACCTCTAATAGTTCCTATGTGTAAAGCCTGCCTCATATGAATACAGTTGTTACCTTTGCCAACATGTGTCGCATCTTCCCAGACCTTAGGCCATACATGTATGTTGGTGACAATGCAGGCTACTGCAGTGATCTGTGTCCTAGGCCAACTATGTGACACATACCCATGAAAGCTTTGATAGATTAATGTGGGTGAGGGTTCATGTCTGGAGTATATGTCAGACATGTTAAAACACAGCAAAGTCTGTGAGTGATGGACATCCAGTGTAGGTGTATGGCAACTGTTGCCGATATGCAGACAGACACCTTCTTGCTTAGGTGATACACCAAGGGACTGCAGAATACCTTTGGATATGTGAATATCACAGGATAGACAAGATAACACTTGCCCACATGTACACACCATTACCTGTTCTACATGATGGGTGCTACCACCTACATGGTACTGTTGGAATACTATGTTAAGTACATGCCGATGACAATGCTACAGTTGCGTTACAGCAATACAGCATGGCTTGGACAACAGGTATCTGTCTGTATGATACCCTTGTGGTGGTTAGGTGTGTCATGTGTAGAATGCATTATAGGCCACTGTATGCATTTGCAGTCGTGGATGGACATATCCGTAGTGTGTTGGCATGTACGTGAGACTGCTATATGTCAAAGAGTATTGTTCCCAGGGATGTGTGGGGCTCAGTAAGAATGGCTACTGGTATAGGGTAGTACTGCAGAGATATCACTGACACCGGGTTTCCTACATCTGTGTATCAGTTGAGGAGACATTATGTAATGACCACTGAATGTCAGGCTATGAAGGTTGTGTATACCACCAGAATGCAGACCATTGACATTTGGAAACTATATCACCCACAGCATACTGTCAAACCATGTCATACATACATGTGACCCCAGGTGAAACATATGTGTAGTACAATGCAAAATGCCCACCAATAAGAACTACAATGTATGAATACTGTGTCACATGGTGCATATCACCCTTCCCATGTGTGCACTAAGCATCTACCTGCAGAGAATGCAACTCCACCTTGTTCACAAATGTACACCTGTAACTCTGTGCTGCAAACAGCACACATGTACTGTCCACTCCCCAACACATGCAGGCACAGGTACACACAACAGCCATGTGGCACATGTGCAGACAGTACACTTTGGGAATTAACACTGGTGTATACAAAACTACAATGACAATTATAGTGTTAATGCATCATACATGCTCGGATATACCCACAACGATATCATTACACTGTACTGTTAACAACATGATAATATTACTACAGTGCTATGTAGTCACCCTGTGCATCAGCACCATGCTATCCTGTTCCTGCATCAATGTTACAGATGGCAGGAGGTGGCACAGTTTCATCATATGCACAGGGTGTGTACTTGGTTTGCCAGAGTCTGCCATTGACACATCCAATTGACATGTATGTGTGTGTGTGTTAGTGAGGGACAACAGTACAACATGGGGCAATGTTGATGTGATGTGTGTGTGTATGTGTTAGCCCTAGGTGTTAGCATTATGTGTGTGTGTATGCATGCACACAGTTCCACCACGTGGCTGCCATATACGGGTGTTTATGGACAGCCACAGACTGTACCTGCCAGGTCATACAGATCACTGTCTCTGGCCACGGACATGATACCTGTGCCTGGCAGGGGTGCTATGGACAGTATCAGGTACTAAGCCAGACTGGGTACTGTCATCAGAGGCAGTGGGTTGTTGACTGGACACATGTCCCTGCTGGGACTGTCCAGAGCCACGTGCACGTGGTCTTCTAGGACGGTCTAATGACAGCACAGACCCAGCATTGCTGGGGCTGGTACTGGCACTATGGGAGGGGCTGTGGGTTTGTTGTCGTCTGTGATGACTGCCAGCTGATGATGTTGCTGGCATATGTCCACATCGACGCTTCAACCGTCCTGCACTGTCCTGGCTCATGGACATGTAGTTGTGGAAGAGATCTAATGTGTCCCCCCAACGTCTATCAATGACCTCGCTGATATTATGGATGGCAGCCGCAACGTCATGCATAGTGTCATTCATAGCGGTGCGATGTGCTCTAAGCTCCCTCAGACCCTGTCTGGTGTACCTTTCCATACGTGCCTGTGCCTGCATTACAGCCCGGAACATAGCTGAGGTTGAAAGACCTCTGTGGGCATGTCTGACAGGGGCAGTACGACCACGGCTGCTCCCAAGAGAACCCCTGGACATCTGCTTGTGTGGTACCATGTCAGGAATCTGGCCATGGCTGCTGTGAGGGGATGCATGTGCCAATGATACCACACTACCCTGGTCAATGTCCACTGTATGCTGTCCCTCAGCTAAGGACATTGGTGACACTGGATGTATCAGCAGGATGACTGTGCACATTGATGGGGTTGACTGCTGTGTAGTGTCGATTGGCTGACCAACGACAGACACTGTCACACCTCCTTGTGCCGTTACACATGTATTATCATTATCACTATCCCCAGCAGTGGCTTCAGGTTCCCTGCTGCACTCCACCAGAGCAACATCAGAACATGTGAGAGGAAGACAGGAAACACGGTTTACAAATGTGTACACGATGTTAGCACACATGCACACATGCACACAGGCACACAGGTACACAGGCACTCAGGCACACATGTACACTCCTTAGTCCAGCAGATGCAAACACACACACACACCTGCAATCCAACACATACACAATACTGTTTGAGGGTGGGTGACAGTATCACAAGGAAAAACATCACTGCACACGTGTCAGCATGCAGATTATGTGTTGCACAGGAACATGCAGTGCAAGTGTAGACAGCCCTTGTTAATAACAGTGTACGTGTACTTGATGCTTTTGTGTAGTTGTTCAGTGATTGTCTCCACCCTGGGTCACAATGTGTACAAGGACAGAACAATGTTGTGCAAGTGTTACAAGCTGTGGGTGCATATATTTGCACACACACACACACACACACACACACACACACACACACACACACACACACACACACACACACACACACACGACGGTGCTACACAATTACTGCTATGTGTACTTTTGTGGTCAGTGGAACTGGATGTGGTGTAGTAACATGAGCCATGATCAACATGCATCTTGTGGTCAGTCAACAATAATAATGTGTGCCACACAGGCAGCTAGCATGCTGTACCTGAAGTGCAGTAACATGACTACATCCACAATTACACAGCCACTCGTTACATGGGTGTGTGGTGTAATAGTGAGCATTGCCTAACATGAATGTATTATTTGTTCAAGACTGTTGCACAAAGACATGATAGGCCTCTACCCCTCAGGTATATTATGTGTGCTGCATAGATGATAAGTGGGATACTGAAGGGTGGGCATAGAGCAGGTGTCATAATTGGACATGCGTAGCAGGCTAAGGTGTAGTGTCTATGCCAAACATGTGTGTGTTGTGTGCATGTGTATCAGGTATGCCTATCCAATGTCTGGTACTGTGTTGCCACATGTGTGTGTGATGCTCTATGTATTGCATGTGAGTGAGGCAGCTACTGAGAATAATGGGATATGCATAGTCTCACAGCAAACATGCACTGCATGCATCATGCGTAGGTGTGTTACATGTGCACAGACTACACCTCCATATGACATGCACATGTCATTAGCCATAGTATTGTTATTACACACTCACCAGCATGGATTGGCTGCCTTGCTGTCACTCCAGAGGGACCTGGAACAATATGACAGTGATTGCCAGTGGCCACAGCTGTGTCATTGATACTGTGAGTATGATAAAGTACAGTAGTACAACAGTTGGCTTTCACAGGTGTACAGATTATATGCAGAATATCAATCTTGCACAAGAATAGGCAGGTTAACAGCTACACACAATGTACACATCTCACACACGCATAAACTACCAGTACAGAGAACAGTCAACTACAGATAAGGTGTGTTACCTGCACACTCCATTTCAACATGCTTGGTGGCTCCAGCCTCCATGATGACACATGTTTGTGGATGTTGTTGTTGTTGGCCTGGAGCCACGACACTTAGGAGGAGCTCCTCCACACTGGTGAGGGTGCAGTGGATAGGTACCCCACCACCTGTGGCAAGCTGTTGTCTGTGGATATCAGACGCATGCTGCCAGACATGTCTAATTAAATCACTGCAGTGATGGCATACCTGCTCATATGTCCAGTTATGCATGCCTATGTCATTTACCCGATGGACAAGATCTTGCCACAGTGCAGCCCTCTCATGCTGGTTCTGGCTGGTCCTGGAAAACAGCACAGAGAAATTCTGCACCAGGCTCTGGTGGATCTCCTGTTCCTCTGCTGCTGTATAAGGTGGGTTACGCTGATGCACCATCACCCTGGAAGGAAAAGAAAAATATGTGAGCAAGTCATGTGGCACACTTAATATTCTACTGTACTGATATCACTTAACTGCCATATATAGCATCTGTCTGTCTATCAGGGGATACACATGTTCAATACCACATATCAGTGCTCAACCCACAACTGTCTGACAGTGCCTGCCACACTCTATACAACAAACTAGTATACACCAGCACTCAGCACACTGTTTGGGATACAATGCACAACCTCACACTGGGGGTATGTATCAAGCTAATAGATGAAAAATATTGTCATCCCATGCAATGAATGCAATGCACATTTACAGTTTCAACAGTAATCCACCCTAGTCTTTGATGCCATACCCCTACCTGACATATGTGCACAGTTGTTAATATAGCCAGCATACTGCTGTCACAGAGTATACATGCTGCCAGGTACACACATACCCTGTAACACACATGTGATTGCAGCCATGGTACAGGCATCATTACACACACATTACACATACATACAACACACAAATGTATGACAATACAGATGAGCATTAACTGTGTACCTTATAGTACTGTGTGCCCCTACTTACAGATACCTATGCATGAGGTATGTAATCTGTGCAGACTACAGGAAACACACCAGACAGTGTTACCAGGGAATGTGAACATACACCATACTGTAGTGTTTAGGCCTACAACTTCAGGTAGTACAACGGTTCATATGTGAGCTGGATTCAACAGCAGTACCACTTACTGAGCATACATGTATTGCTTCTGCCTACAATGGGACACCACAGTCGTATACAGGGAACTACGGCACAACATATGCCAATCTACTATGTTTGCATCCCGATAACTGACACATCTTTCTCTGGCCTCACACCTAGGACACAAACTACCATGACAGACACAAACTCACACTAAGCTATCACACCTTTACAGACCTTGCACACAGTGAGTGTCACACTCATTCAACCTCACATGGCTGTATTGCACTGAGTACATGTGTGTGTGCATTGTGTCATAGGTAGGTACTATGCTACTGGCCCTGGGCCTAGGGTAGCCTAGCCATATGCTACCCTGCCCTTTGGGACACATGTAATGTGATTTTACTTGCTCCTGTCAAACGGTTACACAGAGGTGACTCACAGGGAATATTACCTATCTCCATAACATTCATCAGGGGTATGTATGACATCTACTAATAAGGAGCCTTGTTTGTTAATGCTGGGTCATTTAGTCCACAGTATGGCATATTTGTGTATAGGAACCTGTACATTCAGCATGTGCTGTTTAGTGCAGTGACAAGGATTAGGGCCCTAGGTCATGTAGGCTGGACGGATTGTGAGGTGTTGCCATGGTGATTGGCCGACTGGTATGGGTGTGACATAACTCTGTATGTCCAGCAGTGGTAACCTCTGTGTAGGAAGTATGCAAGGCACTCTAGCTGTGGTTCTTTGAGTCAGTCTGCATAGGGAATGTGTTTGAGGGCATTATCAGTCTTTGTTAGGTATGTCTGTGTCCTTTCTACTTGCTGTAGTTCTCATGGGAGGTACATACTGCATAGGACATTGTGAGGTGTAGAGGGGTACACTGACTTACATTTCCCTAACTGACACACCTTTTGTGATGACACATACCATGTACAGGGATTACAAGACTAGTATGCCACTGTGGATATTAAAGGGGAGGCTATTGTACACCTGTGTCCCATGCTCCCTTCTGACACTTCCAGTGGTAGGCAGGCAACCACCTATGTGGTAGTTAGTGGGTAACGTGTTTTGGAATGGGGTATGGTACTGCAGTATCAACACTGGTGTTCAGTCCATGCCTTGGTCACCAGACACCTGTTTCAAAACATCTGCCCCCATGTCCCCCTCTATATATATATACATACATATCCATATATATATACATATCTATATATAGACATTCATATCTATGTGTATATCTACATATATATCATAGATAGGTTTATAGATTAGTACTAAGCTAACTGCCCTTGCAAGCCTAGCCAATTATCCCTTGTGAGATTCAAACCCTGCACCTTGCATTCGTAAGGCAAACACCTTAACCCTTAGGCCACCCTCCCAACCCTCTATATATATATATATGTATGTATCTATTATATCTATATGTATATACATATTCTATCTATCTTTCTATCTATCTATCTATCTATCTATCTATCTATCTATCTATCTATCTATATATCTGTATCTATCTATACATACCTCTCTATCTATGTGTATATATATATATCTATATATCTATATATATATATATATATATATATATATATATATATATATATATATATATATATATATATATATATACACACACACATACTTCTAAACATCCATTGATGTACATATACATGCACATCTAGGCACATAGACTGCCCACCTTTCATGGTGGGAATATCACTTCTGAAACAGTTGTGAGACATACCATTCTGTAATGATATTGCACAGTGTTGTGCAGAATGCATTATGCTGTCTTCAGGCTGTATAGCTGTAGCAGGCCTCACTGGCTCAGTCCCACAGAAGTTCACCACCACATGACATATACCTGCACTGCATTCTGTTTTCAATGCCACACACTACCTACATTGATATGTGCACATAGCAACCTTCTACTACATATGTATGTCCAGCCTTCACTAACAGTTGCAGTATGTCCCTTTGCCCTATGCACATCTGCATATACATATAGATACAGAGTGCTAACACATATGGAGGGTTCACAGTATGTAGATTACCTTTCAGACACATCATTCAGATGCCAGCAAATACATTTCTGTTAAATACATTACCTTTGTATTTCTCACCTCTGTCAGTTGTACCTGTTGATGTGTTGTATTTCTGTATTTTGTGGATTGGTCTCTCTCTCTCTCTCTCTCTCTCTCTCTCTCTCTCTCTCCATTTGCTGCAATGATATTATTGCATGTGTGGACTGGCAGTACAGGCTGCTTTTGTAGGTATCTGCACATGTGCATGTGATGGCCTCTGCACCAATTGGTGGCCAGCATTTAGTAATCGCATGAATTAGGTAGGTGTAGGCCTTTCAGTTTTGCAAGGTGGACACTGTTGTGTCAGTCAGAAGGTTGGTATATCTCTCATATCTGAGGCTGTGTTGTAGCCACTGAAATGCATGTTGTATTGAAACCTGACTGTTGCTTCTTCCAGTTCACTCTTCTCATTGTGTATGTTAACTCACACCTGCCAATGCTAACACTGTTTACATGGGAGTATGTACTTTCCTTTGGGATTTGTGGATTAACTGGCATACAACAGTAGTTCTTGCAATGTGTTGCTATGGCTTTTCTATTTTCCGTTTACATTCACTCCTTGAATGCCTGATATTTGTCTTTACTGGAATGTGTTGCTATGGCTTTCCTATTTTCCATTTACATTCACTCCTTGTAATGCATGATATATTTCTTTCAGCACTAAGTTCTTATATGTCTTCTGTGGCTTGGTTATACTACATGCAGTCTGGTGAGTCCAATGTCTGGGGTTTGACACTTACAAAGGTATATTATTTTGCTGCTGAGCAGTACTAGGGCCTTGTCATACAGAGTGAATAAGGCACTTTTAAACAGTTGTAAGTGGAAAGCAGGAAGTCAGTAGGGACACCATCTAGGAATGTGCAGGCTGAATGTAGGGAAGGTCCATAGCTGCACATTTCTTTAACTGCAATAGCTGTACATATGTTTGAAATTTGGTGTGACATTTGAAACCTTCCACCCCTGAGAGAAGGGTGAGGACAACTAAGTATATTGTACTAACAGTTATGAATATCAGGCACATGCAGTGCTTGTGAACTGCTATACTTTCATTAGTATGTTACTGACTTCTGAACAGTTTGTGTTTTGTTTGTGTTGACATTAGCACAGTCTGCTCACGACAAGTGGACATATGTCAGTACTGTGTATTATTATGGATAGTAATCTGTCTGTGTAACTCCCACCTGCGGACATATCCAGCTGGTAGACGGAGGTTACCCTAGTATTCCTTGACTGTGCACCACACCAGTCTTTTCAGCACCTGCACAATGACATTGTCACAGGTGGTTGCTAGCAGTACATGGCTACATCCTTTGATATTTCTGTGTTGTACTCCTACATAAGGGCATGCTTGTGGAAGTAATTCTACAGCTATTCGCAGAGTGTGTAACAGCAGACAGGCTGATATGCCTGTGTGTTTCTGACACTTCCATGCCTCAGATACTCTCAGGTATATATTTGACCAGCCTCAGGGAAAGGTACATATCAGTGGGATACACCTGTGATATATTTCAGATATTCTACAGATGAGACTGTGGGGTATTTTGAGCATATGTATTACTACACCATTTCTGACATGCAAGCAGTGTCTACTCTAACTTATTGACAGTTACCATTATGTGGGATTCCCCACCTTTCTGCCTACTGTTAGTACATTTCACAGGGAGTCAGTGGGTCACAGCTAACATTTGTTTGCAAATCAGGGACATCCCTGTAAATCAGTCACAGTTGGGAGGTCTGGCCTCTTACCTATGCAAATATGGTGGTGTTTATCCTGCTCTGATACTGTGTGGGGGTTGTAAGGCGCTACTATAACATTATTACCTACTAGCATGGTTGTTTCTCTTATCACACTCATGTAATGCAATTCCACAAGAATTGCCAGTAAAGATACACAGAACAAGCTTTGTGTAGTGGCCTTCCTATTTTCCCTTTACATTCACTCATTGTATTTCATGTTATATTTCTTTCAGCACCAAGTTCTTGTATATCTGCTGTGGCTCAGTGGTAATTCATGCAGTCTAGTGTTTCCAAGGTCCGGGGTTCGAGACTGACAAGGGAATTTTATTTTTCTGATGAGCAGACTACAGGCCTTGTCATACAGAGTGACTAAGGCACTTTTAAGCAGTTGTAAGTGGGTTTGCATGAGTTTGCGTGACGTTTAGCTATGCTTATCTATGCTTAGCTAAGCGCACACAAGCGCACACCCGCTGAATACTGCTTAAAAGTGCTTACTCCCGCTAACACCCACGCTAATTTCTTTTAAAGAAAAGAAAATGGGGAAATAGGAAAGTGGTGAAAAAGGGGGCACAAAGAGGGTAGGACAGGAGGAAAACAAGCTCGGGATGTGCAGGAAGGATGTAGGGAAGGCCCATAGCTGTGCATATGTTAGAAATTTAGAGTGAGATTTGACACCTTCCACCCCTGAGAGAGGGGTGAGGACAACAAAATATGTTGTACAGCCAATTGTAATTATCAGTTTACATGTCCAGCAGACATGTGTGCGAAATGGGCAGCTATGTATGGGGCGTAATTTTTTTGTGGGAACAGAGTGCCCTTTTTTTTTTTTCAGGTGAGAGTGGAATGTGAGGTACAGGAAGTAGGTATATTTGGGGAGGTAGGTTGGGGAGGTTAACAGACAAGACAGACAAGACACATACAGGGGCGGAGTATGACACATGTGGGGGGTAAACACAATTGACGGGGACGGATGTTTGGATATTGCAAGCCCATGAGCCCACAGATTGCAACAGTGGAACTGAGATCCCCAACCATGGGCAGTTACCACTGCGCCTTCACAGCCCAGGCTGGGGCTGTGCTGGGGGCTGGATAGGATGGGCAGGCACACCTGTGAGTTGCGCCACTCTCGCCTCAAGCTGGCGTAGGGGATCAGTCACGGAACGCCTGATCTCACTACGCACCACAGACCGGACCCTTTGGAGGATGAGTGGAGGCTCTCCTCCAGCCACGCTTGCAGAGGGGGGACGAGCCCCATCCCCTGCAGTGCTTCCACCTGAAGGTGGCACAGGGCCACTGGAGGAGGAGGTCCCGGCCTGGGCACTGGTGCCAGGTGCACCCGGCAGCTGAGGTGGGAGAGGTGGGTCCACTGGAACCCGCCTTCCCTGTTGTCCTATGTTTAGCAGTATTTTATGGCATTTTAGGTTAGTAACAAACACCATTCAAAATTAGTTGTAACAGCATGCATTAGTATTCCCATTAACCAAACACGCATGAATTCCGAACATTGAGCAGCAAGCATAACACATGCATATTTAGAATAACAGTGGACATTCCAACAGCATGCAGGGTTTATTGGTGGCAACAGACCATCAGGTTTGGATGTGTGAATAGGGCACATGCATCAACATACATGCAGATATGTATAAACCAACAGGACAAATGGCCATGGGAATTAATTGTGAATACACATACCCAGTTTGGTGTGGAATGGCATAATTTGTGAAAATAGGGTAGGTTGAAGAAATATTACATTAACAACTTAAACTACCTATACATTTACTGTACATTCCTAGTAGATGCAGATATATATCCCCTACATGTATTAGTACAGTTTCCTGTATGTAACCTTAGGAATGTTGGTGATGGGGATGTTACTGCTACATTAATATACATTCCATTTGTATTCATATATGTTCATATCTGGCTGTGTTCAGGTAAAGCATCCTGCTACATTTGATTTATATGGGTCTAGACAACTGTGGATGTTCAGCATTTCATACAACCATACTATCTCCATAATGCAAGGGTACAGCAACATATCCAAATTGTGGGATGGACACAGTCCAGGTTCTGTACTTTATTAAAGACATTTCCCTCTTTGGTTGTGGCTGTCTCATTCATTTCATTATGTAGTGAATGCAGTATACCTTTATTCCAGACTTATTACAGCTTTCTTGGTAGCTTCAAACTCTTTCTCACACTCTCTCACTTATTTTATATTTACATTTCAGGATGGTACTTAATTCTAGGCTTTATTAACACTTATTACTGGGTTACAACAATCCTTTCCAGCTGACTCACTTATTTCATATGGCAGAATTTACAAGGATGTATTTGAAACTTGTCTGTCCTTTGTTGATTGATTACAACACTCATTTTCAGGCTGAAGCAGTTATCTGATATTACAATACAGGTTGAAGCTCTATTTGAGACTTGTTTAATCTTTATTAATGGATTGCAATACTCTTTTTCAGGCTGCATCACTTATCTAATCTTACAATACTAGCAGAATCTTTCTTCTAGGCTTATTTGACCTTTATTACTGGGTTACAACACTGAACTCTTTTACAGGCTATCTCACTTATATTCTATAACAATACCAGGAGAATAAATAATAACCTGCCTGGTGGTGCAACCTTGCCAGCCTATCAGCATAGGCTTGCCGATTCACGGAACGAACACCTGCGGCTGTAATATAAATGAAGGAATATTGGAACATACCTATCCATACTATAGGCTAAGATAGCATTTCTTATATACTTAATTACATGGATACTTAGTAGTGGGGCATTGGGCATTTGACAGGCCTCCTGGATCCATCGGTTCAGTTGGTCCTCCTTTCGTCGCTTCAGGTCCGCATGGTGGTGACGAACCTGTTCACCAGTCCTCGGAATGCCTGTGGCACTGGTGAGATCATGTGCCAACCAGTTCCATCCACGGCTCGGCCTTGTACGCTCCTTTATTGAACCTGGCCCTGCATGAGTTGGCCTTCATGATGATGGACTAGGAGCCAAACCATATATTTTGACTCCTCAATGCCCCACCTTTGTGCTCTAAAGCGATTTCCCTCTCCTGCACCTGCCATCCTGACTGCAAATGGGTACCACAGTCATTAATGGTGTGTATTCCCACCCATGGGGCTTATATATGCCGGTTTTCCTGCACTTATTTGTGATTGGCCGTTTTGGATATTTATCAGCTTACAGCAAACCTGCTTTGTCATGGTTATATTTTCATTCATTCCTATATGTATGGTAATACTGTATTTCTATGTACAGCTGTCATGGCTTAGTGGTTCAGTACTTTGACTACTTTGACTATGGTGCACAGTATCCTGGGTTCGACCCTTGTCATTGCTTTTTTATTTTACTACTGTCTAGACAGGCTAGGAGGTGTGTCTGTGTAAAGGCGACTTTGCTACAGGTTGCTCAACGTTGCCCGACGGTAAGCTGGTTGGCTCACTGTGTAGCTCCACACAAACGGCTTATGCTGGGTAACATGTTATTTAGCTATAAGCAGTCATATTAAGCTGGGTGAAGCGCTGCTGAGCTACGGGCACTCATATTAAGCTTGTTAAAGCACTGCTCAGCTACGGGCACTCATATTAAGCTTGTTAAAGTGCTGCTCAGCTACGGGCACTCATATTAAGCTTGCTAAAATGTTGCTCAGCTGTGGGCACTCATATTAAGCTTGTTAAAGCACTGCTAAGCTATGGGCAATTATGTTCCTTCTTTATATATTATATCAGTTTTGTTCACATATACATGGGCCATTTATTTACATTTTACTTAAATTATAGTTATATATGTCGGGGAATTGTTTCATACTTATTTAAATAAAAAATGGAGAATGATGTTGTGGGGGCTCAAACCATGACTACCTCCTCTTTGGCCGACATCTCTACCGCTACGCTATTGCTACTTGGCTTAATTTGCATATGTAGATCTTATATGCTTTTCAATGTCTGCTAACTGTGGCTGAGCGAAGGGCATACCCACACAAACGAGCGCAAATGCGGGCAAACATATTGGAAATTATAAAAAAAAAATGAAACTGTTATTTTTACATTTTATACATTTTCAGTAGGGTTTAGTCTGTGGGGATGTGTGGTGTTGTGTTCCTTGACATTTCAGTGGACTCGCTCGTGGGTGTTTACTATCAAGACTCTGACTCTTCTGGGGGCGTGTCCCTTTGCAGTACTCGGCAATCGGACACGCCCCCTACTTTCCTACACGGGCCGTGTTAGACTAGGGTATGATTCAGCATGCCCTCATGAATATGCATGGCATGCTGACGTGATACCGTTCAACTGCAGCTTCCATGTAAGACGTATTTAGTCTTACATGGAGGATTGCTGAATCTGGGGGATACTTAATTAACACCACTATATAATCAGTATGTTACTTCTTTCTGCAGCTTTCAACACAGTCACCTTTATTCAATGTCTGATTTTATGAATAACATCAACAAACACAATTACCAAAGTTTTGCATATACTTTGGGTGGAGATACAGACTTTCACACAGATTCAGTAAACTTCTGTGCAGGAATAGCTTATTCCTGCATGGAAGCAACTGTTTAGGAGCAGCACGGCAGTGCGCCATGCATAGTGATGAAGGTGCACCGCCTGAGCTCCTAAATGGACATGGAGCGTGGACGAGTGCAGGGGGCATGTCTGAGAGCAGAGCTCTCACAATATACATGCCCCCGCAGTCAAGAACTGCAGTTTAGCTATTACAATGAGTGAGACCGCTCATAGGGGGTTGCATACCCCCAGCAACACCCCCCAAGTTTATAAGAGCACTATTTAAAATATAATAATATAAACAATTTAATTTTTTTTTTTATCAACAGATTAAATTTCACCATAGGTGTGTGGGTTTGCCCATTGCTTAGCTACATATACTGTAGCTTAAATGGCACAAGAAGCTAAATATCACGACATGCAATTGAAGCAATAGTGTAGTGGTCAGAGCATTCTCCTTATGAGCAGTCATTCTCGGTTTGAGTCTCACTCCAGTACTTTCCATGTCAAATCACTTTATGAACAATATTTTTTGTTGTATAACCTACTAAATAACATATATTTGTGAACTGGAGTACTGCATTATATCAAGATGTGAGGTGTCATCGCAATAATGTTGTAAAATCCACAGATAAACACAAGTGCCCCATACAGTATATGTACATATGAATCAGAGATAGAAATTGAAGGTATAATGTATAATGAATGATAAATCCATACAGTGTCCAAATCCACCATCTTCCCAAGAACCATGTTACATTTCTGTCAAAATTAGAATCGGGGTAAGCAGGAGTAAGCACTATTAAGCAGTAGTAAGCGGGAATAAGCATATTTAAGCAGCAGTAAGTGGGTTTAAGCTTGTTTGTGCATGGTAAACAATGCTCACACAGGTTAAGCAATACTAAAGTTAACCCCCTGTAAGCATATTTAACCAGAAGTTAGCATTGCTTACAGTCACGCAAACCCACTTACAATTGCTTAAAGTGCCTTAATCACTCTGTATCCAACAGCTGCTGTTCTGCCCAGCAACAAAAGAAACAGCCCTTGCAGGTCTTGAATCCAGGACTCTGTACACTACAGTCACAGTAGTTAACCAGTAAGCCATCACAACAATACATAAGACTGAGGTATCACCAAACAGATCCTCACTATAGGAAAATCAAACTTAACATGTGAAAGGAATCTATAAACAGTTTTATGTTGTATAACCTACTATATAACATAAATATGTGAACTGGAGACTGCATTAAGTCCAGATGTGAGATGTTATTTTAATAAAGTGTTGAAATCCCCTAATAAACATAAGGACCCCATACAGTGTACATACACATGAATCATGGATACCAAACACATATATAACATGTAATGAATAATAAATCAACGCCAAGCAGCATATAGTATGCAAATTAAAAATTAAGCAATGCTAAGCATTGCACAGCCCTGCTTATTAGGTGTAAGTAATCTGTAGGCCAGCTAAATCAGTTTGCCCATTGGTATACCCCTTTAAGCAATGCCAGCCTTAGGTAAGCAGGTTTGCCCATATCTTAGCATTTTCAAAATTGGCCAATCACAGCAAAGTGCAGGAAATCGGCCCTAATTAAACCCAACAGGTGGGAATACATCTCATAACTGGTTGCAGCTTCCTTCTGTAGGCACTATGACTGATGTGGGAGAAGGAGTGCACTTCCAGGTGCAGCACTGGGGCATCCAGGAGTCCAAAGTTATGGCAGGACTCATTGCTATAGACCATGACCAGAAACTGCTGCAGGGCCAGTACCAGGGTTCCCAATATAAAGTGAAAGCCTGGAACCGTCTCACCCATGACCTCACCAGTGCCACTGGTATGCCTCAAACTGGTGAGCAGGTCAGGCATCACTATGCTGACCTGAAGCGGAGAAAGAGGGAGCTCTTGGCTCAGTGGATGCAAGAGTCTAGGCGGCCGGGTGGTGTCCCAGCCACGTGTATCAGTCTACTACCTGTTTAATTATTGCTAGCTCATGTATATTATGGATATGTATGGCTAAATACTCCTCTTATGTATTTGACAGTGGCAGACGAGCGGGCTGTGAACCGGGAAGCCCATTCCTGTAGATTGCAGAGGTTGCGTCACGAGGCAGGTTAGTAATATTCTTGCATGTACTGTCATATAAAATAAATCTAAAAGTAGTAGGAAGTTAATTGCCAGTATAAAACCTGTATTGTGTATGGAATGTACTGAATACACCTGACAATATGGCAATAAGAGTTTCATATAGGTTGCATGTAAATAAAAGGTTAACAGCCTGACAATAAAGGTCTAACTGCTGGATTGCTTGTGTTTACTCAGGTATCATATGGTAATGTAGTGTTGCAATCTCTTAATAGTACTGTTGTATTAAGCACTGTTACCCACACTGTGCTACATAAATAAAATGTGTAGGAATGTCTGTATATGACTGCTGTAATCACAAGAAGTCATATTGTACAACTGAGAGAGACTTAGACAGAAAACAGTGAAAAGATAGGCAACATAATCCAAATAGCACACTCAACTGAGACATGAACTGTGGTATTTTTAGCACACACAGCCATGGTTCAAATCCTGGGAGTGGTAGTAAGCTGTATGCAGAATCATACCCCACAACTGTACAGATTTGTCCAGAATGTTCAGTTAATTGGCCGTATCTGCTGCCTATCCACCTGGAAAATCAGTGGGATGATCCCAGAAGTTTAGGCCCAAATAATGACATAGAACTGATAGTCAGACATCATAACTGACAGAACTATATCTATAAGAACAAACCTGTCACTCTAGCAACTCACCAAAATGTTACGAGAGTAATAAGCAAAGTATGTCCCATCTCCACCCCCATGTTGTGAAGCTATGACCAGAGTGTGTGCAGTAACAGATGGAGATGCATATGCATAATAATAATGTGGAATCTGGTAATATGTGTGGCAACATTCAGGTAGTGCTAACAAACATTCCCCCCACAGGTCTGTCAGATATGAAAACTGTGCCTAGAAATAAAAGATTGAAATCCTGGACTGGTACTGTTTAGTCTGGTATTGTATGACAGTGTTAGTATTGCAGTATCTCTGACTAATAAGGTATTACTCATCACTGTCATCCACACAGTGCTACATAATAAAACTGTCTAGGAAACCCTGTATAAGAGTGTTGTAATTACAAGGTCAGATTGTAAAACCACGGGAGACATAGACAGAAATCAGAGAAAAGATACACAGCAATATCTGTATAGCTCACTGAACTGTGATGTATACTGTTTTATTTTTAGCAGACACAGCCATGGTTCAAATCCTGGGAGTGGTAGTAGGCTGTATGCAGAATCATACCCCTCAACTGTACAGATTTGTCCAGAATGTCCAGTTAATTGGCACATATCTGCTGCCTGTCACCCTGCTCCCCTGTCAAATCAGTAGGATGAGCCCTGAATTTTAGGCACAAATAATGACATACAACTGATTGTCAGACATCATAACTGACAGAAATATATCTATAAGAACAAACCTGTCACTCTAGCAGCTCACCAAAATGTTATGAGAATAATAAGTAAAGTATGCCCTATCTCCACCCCTATGTTGTGAATCTATGACCAGAGTGTGTGCAGTAACAGAGTGAGATGTAAGTGCATAATAATAATGTAGAATCTGGTAATATGTGTGGCAGCATTCAGGTAGTACTAACAAACATTCCCCCCACAGGTCTTTCAGATATGAAAACTGTGCCTAGAAATAAAAGATTGAAATCCTGGACTGGTACTGTTTACTCTGGTATTGTATGGCATTGTTAGTGTTGTGGTTTTTCTGAATAATAAGGTATTACTCATCACTGTCATCCACACTGTGCACATAATAAAACTGTCTAGGAAACCCTGTATAAGAGTGTTGTAATTACAAGGTCAGATTGTAAAACAACGGGAGATTTATACACAGAAATCAATGAAGAGATGCACAGCAATATCTATATAGCACACTCAACTGTGATGTACACTTTTTTTTATTTTTAGCAGACACAGCCATGGTTCGAATCCTGGGAGTGGTAGCAAGCTGTATACAGAATCATACCCCTCAACTGTACAGATTTGTCCAGAATGTCCAGTTAATTGGCCCATATCTGCTGGATGTTACCCTGTCCCCTGGCATATCAGGGTGCTAATCTCTGACATGTAGGCAGCATTTAATGTTATATAACTGATTGTCAGGCCTGTAAATATATGGAAAATGTCTATGAAAACAAACCTGTCATTGTACAACTCACCACAGGTTTATGAGGGCACTAGTCAAAATATGTCCCTGTTTCGCTTGCATGTTGTCAAGGCATGTCCAGAGTGTGTGCAATAAGAGATGGACAGGTATGAGCATAACATCAACCTGGAATCTGCGAATATGCGTAGAAACAGTCAGGTAGTGCTAACAAACAATACCTCCACAGGTATATCAGCTAAGAGGTGTATACTGCAGGTAAAACTCAGTTCATGTATATAGTTGTCTACATCCATACTACTGTCCAAACTAAGACATAGGGTAGTGTAATAATACCTGTAAGGTACAGATCACAGGATTGACTAGGAAAGTAATGAGAACTACAGGGATATACAAGTTGTTAATTGACATCTTTCTCTCCCCCTCCCATATCTACAACAATAAACTAAATACACAACTCAATCGGTATGTGCACTATTAAATTTACTGTTGGGACATATGTCCTATTGTTTGATAAATATTGAAATTTGTTCCATGCATGTGCCATGTTGAAATACTCCCACATTGGTGGCATGCTGCCATCAATGTCCCTGCCTGCTGTTGTAATGGCCACTGTGATTCTATATATGCATGTGTTCCGTTTGCTATGCAACTGTTTCATATCTGGTGTTTCGGGTTAATGGGAATATCTATGCATGCTGTTGTACCTAATCCTGTAATGTGTTGACTATTCTATCCCACATATGTTGTAAAATTGAAACACCATAGCACGTTTGGGAAGGCTGGTCCCAGCGGACCCAACTGTCCCACCTCATCTGGCCACGGCACAGGGCACCAGCACATTTGGGGCCCACCCTGGGGCCTCCTCGTCTGCTGGTCCTGCACCACCATAATGTGGAACCGCCTCAAGGGATGGAGCTCACCCCCCAGGAGTGGGCGCTGACAGGATAC
>NC_056734.1:225937882-225995382 GCF_019279795.1 Protopterus annectens | reverse complement strand
AGTGCACCACTTGCAGGACAGACATGTTAACATGCAATGTAGCATGCAGAAATGCCATGGGTGTGCAATAGGCTTACCTAAAATCTGTCCCTATGTATACTCCCCTAATGTTAGTCTGTGTCCACATGTGACCTGTCTGTGTTGTAGCAAGCCAGAACAGTGCAACTGTGCAGGAAGGAGAGTTAGAGAGTGTGGACCTGATGTCTGAATGCACCTCATATACATATAAATATATATATATCTATATATATACATGTATGTCTACAGATATACAGACACCTATATGTATATGTATATATATATATATATATATATATATATATATATATATATATATATATATACAACTCAAAATATATATATATATCTACACACACACACACACATATATGCGTGTGTGTATGTCTATATATATATAAACACACAAACACATATATGTATATAAATACATGTCCCCTAGTTGTGCATCACAGTGCTGTATGCTATGTGTGAGGGAATATCACACATATCAATGCACACACACACACACACACACACACACATATATATATATATATATATATATATATATATATATATATGGGTCTACTTCTTTTGACCTAACTCCCATTTGCCTGACACCCATTTGCCTGAGACCAAAGACTGAAATTTCATTTGCCTGACACTTCATTTGCCTGACAAGTATTATTAGCAAGAAAATGGAATATGCCCCTTCCCCACTGTAGTGACCTGGAGTTAGAATATATAGTTGGGGGGGGTGGGGGGGTGAAGCCCCCCACTTACTTTTCTTTTACTAAGCAATATTACATCAAAAGTTAACAATATCATATGGATGTGCCCCCCACACCCCCCCTAACTATATATTCTAACTCCAGGGTCGCACTACAGTGGGTAAGGGGGCATATTCCATTTTCTTGCTAATAATACTTGTCAGTCAAATGAAGTGTCAGGCAAATGACGTGTCAGGCAAATGAAATTTCAGTCAAATGGGGTCAGGCAAATGAGTGTCAGGCAAATGAAAGTTAGGTCAAAAGAAGTAGACCCATATATCTATATATATATATATATATATATATATATATGTATATATATATATATATATATATATATATATATATATATATATATATATATTCAAAAATCAAAGTACCCAGAAATAGGAGGAGATGTAGGCAAAATAAAACGCTGCTCCCAAGCGTATAGTCCAGGAAACAAATCGCGTTCAATCACAAACTTGTCAGATACAAATGTCCAACCGACACATGTAAAAACACCCCAACTTCAGCGTATTGCAAAAATTACGGAGTGCTTACAAACACAACTTGTAAAAATGAATATCGCACATCAATATGCTGCTAAACTTCAAAGATGGACGTAGAAGGCAAAATAGATAAAAAGACAAAACTTTATTCCGTAAGCGCTTTCGCGGACTTCTCCGCTTCTTCAGACGTTGTAACAACAGGACATGACATCATCAATGCTTATATATAATATCCTGCTTGGAAATTTAAAGCGATAAGCTGTTAAAAATTTAAAAATTTCTAAAAAGGTTTTAATAAGGCTTCCAATATGGATCGCAGCATGTATACTAAACTGCATCCATAAATAGTTTCACAAATAACAGTTACGCAGATTGCGAAACAAGACTGGAAACTAAGGCGTCTAGTATATAATGACAACTGTTGAAAATGACAACCACAGTAGAAACTAGCAATAATATATGAAAATGCATATGTATATAAAAAACTAACAACAAGTATGTGCATCTGTTGGGACTTTAAACATCTAAGAAGTCAAAAGATGTTCTATATACAAATGTAAACAATTCAATCCTGACTGAATGTTGTAGACACCATCTTTAATAAATTATGTACGATTGCGTACAACTAATCATGCTAGTGTATACTGCATGCCGGTGAAGATGGTGAGACCAAGAATAACTAAACCAAAATCACGCTATTTTGAATGATCAAATATAGAATAAATGTATAAATAAAAAGTTGCGAAGGCTCATGTGCTTAAAAACTAATTATGTTTCCATATTGAAGCTACATCTGTTTTGACTATGATGAACTTAGTTTTTAAGCACATAAGCCTTTTTTTTTTAATTTTTAACAGCTTATCGCTTTAAATTTCCAAGCAGGATATTATATATAAGCATTGATGATGTTATGTCCTGTTGTTACAACGTCTGAAGAAGCGGAAAAGTCCGCGAAAGCGCTTACGGAATAAAGTTTTGTCTTTTTATCTATTTTGCCTTCTACGTCCATCTTTGAAGTTTAGCAGCATATTGATGTGCGATATTCATTTTTACAAGTTGTGTTTGTAAGCACTCCGTAATTTTTGCAATACGCTGAAGTTGGGGTGTTTTTACATGTGTCGGTTGGACATTTGTATCTGACAAGTTTGTGATTGAACGCGATTTGTTTCCTGGACTATACGCTTGGGAGCAGCGTTTTATTTTGCCTACATCTCCTCCTATTTCTGGGTACTTTGATTTTTGAATTTACATTCTTTTTGGTTGGGGCAATTGTTTTTTGATATATATATATATATATATATATATATATATATATATATATAGATATATATACATACAGCAGGAAGTGTGTACAAAATGGACGGTTATGTCACGTGTGAACCCGATGTTGGGAACACATTGCTCTTGTTTATGAAGGTGGGATTGGGAATATGGGGAAGGATAGCAGGTATATTTGTGGAGGTGGGTTGGGTTGGAAGATAGAGAAGGCAGCCTACAGGGATGGTATATGACACATGTGGTGGGTAAACACCCTGGATGGGGAGTGTCGTTTGCAATGTGGAAGCCCCATGAGCCCCCATATGGAAACAATGGAAACAACGCCCTCACCCATGGCCAGTCAAAACATCAGCTTCATGGCCCTGAAGGTGCCTGGACTGGAGGCTGAGCAGGAAGAGCATGTGGATCTTGTGACTGTGTACTGAGGGCCTCAAGGTGCTGTAGCACATCCCCCATGTCTTTGTGGAGCTCCCTATACACCAGACCCTGGACCTGACCTCTGGTGACAGGATCATGTCTGTGTGTGCTCCCGGGGGGGGCACCATCCCCTTAGGTGGTTCCACCTGAAGGTAGTGCAGGACCAGTAGATGAGGAGGCTCCAGTGTGTGTCCCACATGTGATGTGACCTGGTAAGATAGCCAGATGAGGTGGGAGACGTGGTTCTGCTGGCAACTGTTCACTACACATGCTATTGTGTCACTGTTATAGAACATATGTGGGTAGTAATAGTCCACACATTCCCAGATCATGTCCAACAGCATGCATAGATATCCCCAATAACACAAAACAACAGATGTGCAGCAATCACATAGCAAACAGACCACATATATGGAACCATAGTGGCCATTACAATGGAGTGCAGGTGACATTGTCCGTAATAGGCCAGCAATTAGAGTGTCCCCACAGGGAACATGGCTACAAACCCATAGCACAAAGTGTGGTACAATGCGATATATGTCCCAATGGTAGCTATTCTGTAGACACACCTATTGAGTTGTGTGATCAGATTGTTGTTGCAGATATGGTAGGGGTGAGACAGAGATGTGTATTAAAAACTATGATAACCTTGCTAGCTAAGGTGCTCAGACCTGTTTCCATTTTATGTCTTTCAGGCAATATGTCCCATGAGAGGCTTCCTGTTTATACAGTGGACAAGAATGATGTCATCATCACACACCTGGTGCAGCACTACCAGGTGTTATTTGGCCGAACAGCCCATGAGCAGCAGGAGCGGACCACCCTGTGGAACGATCTTGTCCACAGGGTAAATGATGTTGGCCTGCATAACCGCAGTTATGATCAGGTCTGGCATCATTGCATACCCCTACTTTGCAATGCCTGTCTGCGTGCTGCTGCAGTCAGGGGGGAATCAGCTTGCAACGGGGGAGGTCATGCCATCCAGCCCCCGACACATATTGAGGAGCTCCTTGCCAGCAATGGGGCACCTACCCACCCGCACACACAACACCTGGCAGAGTGCATAGTGGAGGTGGGTGCTACCCGCATAATGGCAGTGGAGCATGCAGGTAAGGCCACAGGGCACATCAGTAGACCACTGTTGCGTATACATCTGCATCTGTACAGTTAGATCATGCATATGTGAGATGACATATATATAGTCTGTTGCTGTGTTGTAGTAATCAACAGATGTGTATAATCTGTAGTATTGTGGCCTTGTACTGCTGATGTACTGCAATGCTGCACCCACCATGTATCAATGCCAGAGTTGTGGCTACTGACATCACATCTCTCACACATTTATGTAAGTCCCTCTGGTATACCTCCAAGGCAGCAGCCTGTAGCTGGTGAGTATGGTGTTTGTTCAGGTTTTCCAATACACCGGTCATGTTATGGCTATGGTATATTTAATGCACGCATTTAACACACCTACCCATAATGCATGCTATACATGTTCATGTATAGTTGCTGTTTTCTACACTGCATCACAGTGGTCACCATGATGGTGTATCTGAAGGGTATGTCAGACTCCTGCAATATAACTAACATCCTGTCATTGCAAAATGTGTGCACAGAGATGTACATAATGGTGGGACAAATGGCCTACAGTAGGGACATGTGTGAAACATCACCCTTATACAGTGCTACAGCAGTGTATATACCAGTATTACAATGGCAACTGTTACAGATCTACACTATGGCATATCACAATATTGCAGTCCACAACCCTTACAACCTGCAATGTGGTCCTAACATGAGCAGTGAGTGTGTAATATGGAATCCTATGTCAGGACAGAAAATATGGGGAATACATACCTTCACAAACACTGGAAGCATATGTGTGCACACACTCCAGATAAAATATAGTGGAAGCAGCTGTTGAGGTACTGACTGCATGCATTTGTCATGGAAATGCACGTTCCAGAAAGTACACACCCCCAATGTCACACCAAGAAATGGTCTGTTGTCCAAGAAGTTTGGCCATCAAATGTGCCCACTTACCTGCAACAGAGGCAGCCATGGCTTTCACACATCTTACATGCCATGGTGTAGGCCCCATACCCAACAGGTAGCACCAATGAGTTGGACATGTAGCCATACCTCACCATTGTATATACCATGGCAAACAGTGCAGACAGTCATGTATGTGGAGAGGCTGTATGGGGCAGGAATAATGTAGGAAATAAACAGATGGCCATCCAAGACAGATGATGTCACATGTATCAAACTGGTCATGCAGTCTACCTAGTAACATGCCACAATGCTGAGGGGGTTGCAGGAATGTCTTGCAAGTACTAGCTGTGCAGTACCCGTGTTAGCAATTGCCTGGACTCTGCAAACATGTGGCCCATGGGTTAGGGTAATCAGATGTGACAGTTGGACCACATGAAACATCAGCCAGACCTCTCTACAGATAGCGTATGCATAACAGAACAGGTCCCCAAAAGGCATGTATTACAATGTGTACTGGTGTACCAAGACCATGTTGGAAACCTAAAGACAGTATCACATACGATACATGTGCTGCATAATCAACACCTCACCCCACCACAGGCCCACCATCCCCATCTGTACCATGCTGATGCCAGTGTACGCCTGCATGTTTGCCATTCATTAGCTGGGACTAGGCTGTTACATGTGGTGTTCAGTGTTTGGGACACTAAAAATTGACACATGTGTAGGCCATAGTTGTCAAGCATCTGCAAAAAGGCTGAAGGTGGGGAGGGGGTGTCATCATGACACAACAGTGCACTGCAGCAGGGATCCAAAGGATGCTATGAATGGCTGTATCTGCACACAATCAGGGTCAGGAACTGTGGCAGACATAACCCTGACTCCACAGCAATAGTGACGGCAGTGTGTGAACTCCAAGGGATGTGCACGAGTTGACCTTGCAATCATACAGAGTTGGGGGGCATGTGTAGGCTTGACTGACCATATACTGGCAAATGCAGATGGCCCATGCTAGTATACCCCTGCCAGGAATACTGACTGCTGTAGTACACATAACAGTCGGTGCAACACCATCGTCATAAGGGCGTACACACATATGCACCCATGAAGTATATGCATCTCAATCAGCATCAGAACAACTAACACATTTGTTTAACACTGCATTTGATTGTACAGGACATATGTCACAGGCTCATGTAATGTTAACATATGCAGTAATGTGGTCCATGACATATCAAGACAGAAGGCATCATATCAATAAGGGTGTGTACACTCCTCATAGCCATTGTAAGGTTTGATGGCTGTCAGTGTAATTGTATCGTATTGGTCATACATGCACCGCTGATGATGACATCTGTAAATCAGACATCAGGCATTCACACATGACATCTGTCCACATATCCCAGGTATGTGTCGGACAAACACATAGGTGCTGCGAGCAGCAGAGCAGGCATAAATAACACAGTAATGCACATTCAGCAATGGTGTGCACACCTGTGAGGTATGGCGCACAGTATATGGCAGAGTGCTGAACAGGTGCACAGCAATACAGTGTACATGGGTGCAGTGTTTTCCAGGGGAAGGGGCATCACTTACTAACACAGTCCATGCATCACACACACGTATACTGTTGCTAGCATGGATTGATTATAGCTGCACTGCATGCTGTTGAGTGCCATATTTTATGCATTTAGACAGATGGGTAGTGGGAGGTCTGTGTGTAATAACTTCAGGCAACCTCACCTGTAGGTGTGTGTCGGGGGTGGGGGGTTATTTTGTCTGTAAGTGCAATCTGGTGGAGTGGAGTGGGGTTGATGCATGTAGGATGTGTGTGTGTGTGTGTGTGTGTGTGTGTGTGTGTGTGTGTGTGTGTGTGTGTGTGTGTGTGTGTGTGTGTGTGTATGTGTCCATGTATGCACATGTGTGATTGTGGGATTGTTCATATGTCTCGACTTCCGTTTGGAATCGTGCAGTACATGGACATGGACTGACACATGAGACACCAGGAATACTTGTCTGATATGTAATCTGAGGACAGCTGATAGTATAATACATGAGAGGGAAACTAGACATCAGGTTTGTTTGTGTCTTTTGGCTTTTTCACGGTTAGGGGTTGCCACAGCTGAACTCCGGTCCGCTAATGATTGGTAGTGGATTTTTACGTACCGGGTTACCAGCCCTGATGCACAACCTTCAATGAAGGCATGCCCCATTCACGTATGCCTCCACACAGAAGACGCTCTAACTGAGAATCGGATGGGACAACGTCTTGCTGTGAGGCGACAATGCTACCGCAGCACCACCACTGCAATGGAAACTAGACACCAGGTATACTGTTAAAATTGCAATCAGCAGAAAGGTGAAAGAATACCCACGTATGCAGCACTACGGATGCATTGGTGAATTACTAGACAACACCAGTGAGTGTATCCAAATATTACTGTTGTCCATATAATAAGTTAATTGAGCAACAGATCTTGCATCTACTGAGCAATAGTTACACATGACACTCCAGTGCGTGACATTATTGAGTGACTGTAGTAGTCCCTAACATATGGGGGCCATGCTCACAATGTCTGGACATACCCAGGGTGAACACTGGATGACAGCAGTGAGTCCTTGTAAAACCGACTCCAAACAAGTCAAAGAGGTAATGGAGTAACATGTCATGTTTTGCTATCACATGTCTAGCAATTAGAAGAATGATATGTTAATGATTGGTATTAATGAGTGTAAGTTTCCAAGTGTGATGCAGGATGGGGAACTTAAGTGAATAAACTTGGGACAGTCTATAAACTCAGGGATAGGTAGGTATTATGGTGGAATGCCAGGGAGTGTGTGTGTGTGTGTGTGTGTGTGTGTGTGTGTGTGTGTGTGTGTGTGTGTGTGTGTGTGTGTGCGTGTATGTGTGTGTATATGTGTGTACTGTTAAGGAATGACATACAGGTCTTAAAGTGCCTTTCTTGTTTTCCCCTCATAGGTGGTGAGGTGGGTCAGGGTCCCTCCTGCAGGCAGTCTGATGATGGTGTCAATACAGACACTGAAAATTATGATAGATGTGTTGAGGCACAGGCGGGGTTATCAGAGGCCGAAACTGTGCCATCGTTTGACATCCCCCTGTTATCCACCCCATCTCCACACACAGTCACAGTACCTATAGATATCCCATCCCCAGTGGCCATAGCAGAGGGACAGCTGGCGGTTGGTGGCAGTGCACAGAACAGTGTGGTATCTATGGTTGCTGTGTCTGGGCACAGCAGCCATAGCCGGATGTCCAGCAGGGTACCACATAGGCAGATGTACAGGGTTGCTCGTGGGACAGCTGCTGGTCATTGTGCCCCTGGCAGAAGTGCCACATCTGGTACCACCAGATGCATGTTTCAGGCTGTCATGGAGGTACAGGCGCATATGGAACTGTACACCAGACAGGGTCTGAGGCTGCAGAGAGCTGCTTTTTCAGCTGTAAGTGACAACATCTGTGATCTTACAGGTGCCCACCGTTATTATACAGAGGTCATGGAGAGATGGTGGGGTGAGTTGGTGGGCCTCCTCAACCATGGATTGTCCATGCTAGAGCATGTAGTGGTAGTGGTGCAATGGCCACGTGGACGTAGGCCAGCAACACCAACATCTGGTGGTCAACTTGGATGTGCAAGGACACCAAGCTGCTCCTGTAGTAGCAGTACTAGCCCCAGCACTGAAGGGGGGGCACTGTCCATGCCACATCACAGCAGGCCAAGTGCACATGGCCCTGGTCAGTCTGAGGAGGGACCTGGTTCCAGCAGACATATGTCATCATCGGGGAAAGTAGCATATTGAGTCTTGTATCTGGACATTCCCGTGGAACCCCCAGCAGGCAAAGTTCTTATGTCTGTGGCTGGAAGTGGTGAACTGCACACCCTGGCAGGTATGGTCTGCAGCTGTCCAACAAACACCTGTATAGGGCAGCCACATGGCAAAACTATGTGCATGCATACTCACACACAATACAAACACATCTAGGGCAACCCCATACCTACACACACCACATCACCATGGCCATATCAGTAATTAAAACCCCTCACTCACACACATGGTGTCAAACATATGGCCCAGCCTAGGTCTCTGGCAAACCCACAACACACCCTGTGCATATGATGATACCTGTGCCACATCCCTGTCATCCATAACATTAATGCAGGGACAGGCTAATATGGTTCTGATGCACATGGTGAAATGTACTACAGTGTACCAATGTACTGCTGTGTAACATCTTGTCAGCAGTAATGTTTAATGCTTACATGTTAGGTAGTGTAGCTGTCCAGCCATGATGCATTATAGCTGCTAGTAACACTGAGTGAGTGTGGTCTCCATAATGTTATCCATTTGTGTTGTAGGTGTCCATGTGTCAGCAGGAGGATGGTCTGCTGTCATATCTCACAAGGGGTATGGCACTGTGGTGACACCTTAGCTGTGCCATATCCTGGGTACAGGTGAACACATGTCACAGGTCTGTATAACAGTTACTGTCTGTGCTTCATGGCGGATAGGTCTGGGGTGGTGTATACAGGTCAGTGTATGGTGGCTGCTATTAACATCCTTTCTATAGTGGACAATGGTAGTTGTACTGGGTGGTACACACCACATGTTTGTGTATAACACACACAGAGGCTAAGGTGTTGATGCACTACACAGAGAATACTGTACACATGGATGTATGTACCTATACAAGGAACCCATTGTAGCCTATGTAATTCCACCAAGCCAGACTATACAGAACAACACATTGTGGAATAAGCAGTCCGCTAGTTTAATGTAATTGACGATAGTATTGGCAGGGTATATGTCCCCTTTCCCAATGTAGTGAAATCCTCAACACGGTAAACATATGTGTGCTGGCATGGGTGGCACATTCCTACCCTTTGCAGGGTAAGAGGTGCTGTAGAACCACAGATAGTGTGATATACAAATACATAACCTGTTAACATGAACTGTACAGTATTACGGCCAGCTACACGGGGGGGGGTACACTCAAAAGTAACCACAATAATGTTGGCTGTGTCCACAACAGCCACACCCTGTTATATATACCAACCCCAGTTTTGCTGCACACCTATACAGTGGGGAAGAGGCCATTTACACAACTAACAGTAGTTGTGATGGAATGTGAGTCCACAGGATGACACCTGTGACATGTTAGCATATGCCACGCAGTTCTTGGACAGATGACCCCCTGGGACATGTATATCATGCAACCTGAAGTAGATCCCTCCACATACACGCACACTCTTACTTGGCAATACTGGGACACTACTGATGTGTGTGGCTTTAATTGTACACACCACACAGCTTTAAGGAGGAGGTATGTTCTAGGTTACATGTTAAATGTTACATGCAGAACATCCCCAGGCATGTACAGTATGGTAATGGAGGATGTAATGGTTGTATATGAACAGTACATAGTGTGACATACCATCATATACACATTGACAAACACATAACAGTCAGAGACACATCCAAGAGACCTGGGCCTATCAGTGCTAACTACCTTGTCAGTATGTCCAATGTGTTACAGGTATGTTGCACACAGCACATGCATAACTGGGTTGGAATGTATTATCAGTTACCTGTATGGTTGATGGTGACAGTGGTCACTATACAGTGGTACATGGGACATGTACCACGGGTACCATGGTGTAATGACAGTGTACCCAGCATCCATACTGCACTGTGGATATTGTACTCACTAGAACCCATGATGACACTCTGACATACCCACCATCACACATTGACCTGGACTGCAATAAAACCCCTTGTCCATCCCAAGAGTGCTACTAGAGGGATATGCATCTAATGCACATGCCACAGGCATAGTAGGGTGATGCATTGTCGTGCCTCTCCTATGGGCAGCAACATCACTATCCCTAATACTGTGTGGCAATGTGTATTGTAATAGGAGTGTGTGGCCTCGGAATGCTGTACCCTACAAATATATACACACATGTACACATACACACACTTGCCAGAACTCAGTGGGTATCTCATGCCTATCTACCCAATTGTACAACAGTGTTGTGCTGGTACTGCAAGGCCCAGGTAGCCCTTAGGGAGAGGAATGTAACAAGGTACATTGTCCAGTACAGCAGCAGCCACATCTAACTATGGCAATGGTTGGTGCGGTGGGTGTGAAGGTCCTCAGGGTATTCCCAACTATAGGTGTACTAACACACAGACACTGATATTTTCAGCAATGCACCCATTCACATTTGTCAGTACTGGGGTGTATCGGTGCAGGTGTTCATAGGTGTGTACCTGGCTATTGTCCATGGAGAGATGGGAAGTGTAGGGGATGTGTGTAAAGTGGTATCATGCCACCTGCCATGTGACAACAGGCCATCTATCTACAGACACCATTGTGGAGACCCTCAGTGTGAGAGTGACATGCATCAGCCAATCCTCTGGGTGCCTCTTGCAGAGGGCCGGTGAGGTGCTCCAGTTGACATGTATGCAACATGCATTACATAACATGGTTAGGGTCTGTCTTGGATACCTGTACCCAAGCATATTCTGTTGACTGTGTTAGTGTAGTTGAGGTATCTGTGGCGTATGCTGCATACAGAGTGTTGAGTCCTATCTGTGCCATTTATAACACAGCTGGGCAGACATGTTAGTGTCAGTCAAGCATAGCTTGCCTCTACGTATCCAAGATGGATACCTGACATCTGCACATCTGTACAGGGACTGACAGACATCAGCTCACCAACTAGCTATGCAGTAGGATGAATGTGTAGACAGATAGAGGTCTGACACCAATAGATATGTCATTACTACATGATGGCAGCCCTCACTGAAATGTGCTATCCAGACAGTATTCTACAGTTATTTTCCACATGTCAGATCATTATCCAGTAGGAAATATATAATGTGACACAGCTCACACACCAGGAACACAACAGTGAGGACTCAGAGTCCATCTATGCATGCAGGGGTGTTTGTTTTCAGCACTACAATTAGCAATCTACTCTTGCATGGGAAAGCACTGTCAACAGTAGTAAAGTAATGATAATAAACTACATGCCAGTGTGACTGCATATAACCTGGGATACTACCCTTGTATGTAATACATTCACATGGATAAGAGTGTTGTACAAGACATATATACTCAATTGTCCCAGACAGAAGACTCACACCCCTTGCTACTGTAATGACAGCACATAGATGCATGCTATGTACATGGCATTACATACACTTATCACAGATGTCATTACCCTGCTCTGTTATCAGACTGGCATGTGAGCACTGGTTACCAGGGCAGAGCCATGTTTAGCAGGAGTCAGCATTGCTACAATATAACAGCTATGCACATTTGCGCACTGGTAAGTGAAGCCTACATGGTGTAAGCACCCGTACGTTTAACCATACCTTAGCAGCGCTTAGCTTCGCGCAACACAGCTCAAATGCACTTTAAGCTGCTCAAAACTACCTTAACCACTCTGTATCCAACAGCCCTTGTTCTGCCCAGCAACAAAATAAACAGCCCTTGCAGGTCTTGAACCCATGACCTTGCACACTATAGTCACATCAGTTAACCATTACACCACAACAGCTGTGAAGACACTTATTTTCCAATATCTCTGTCAGTATGCATATTGAATAGTATTGAACAATTGCTGTGACTTCTACAATTGTGTAATACTTGTTAGTGATATTACTGTTGCATCACATATGTTGTTATATCTAAATATACACATATCAGATACATGCGGTGTGATACATCTGGGAAGGTATCCACAACAGTAATGTTTACACATGACAAGGATATGGGATATATATACATATGTAGATATATGTCTACATGTACATACACATATATATTCATATATATGTATTTATACATATCTGTAAAGGGCATCATATATATGGCCATATATAGATCGCTCTGTATATGTTGTTGTTGTGTCTTTTGGCTTTTCCCGGTTAGGGGTCGCCACAGCGGAACTCCAGTCCGCTAATGATTGGTAGTTGATTTTTACGTGCCGAGTTGCCAGCCCTGACGCACAACCTTCAACGAAGGTACGCCCATTCACGCATGTCTCCATGCAGAAGACGGTCTAGCTGAGAATCAAACCAGACAGCATCTTACTGTGAGGCGACAACGCTACCGCAGCACCACCACCGATCACTCTGTGTATATATATATATATATATATATATATATATATATATATATATATATATATATATATATATATATATATATATATATATATATATATATATATATATATATATATATGTGTGTGTATATCTATATATATATATATATATATATATATATCTATATATATATATATATATATATATATATATATATATATATATATATATATATATATATATATATATATATATATATATATATATATATACCATATGTCCAAAACATGGAGTGGAGTCATACCTCAGCACCAATAGTCTCAACCTCTTAGTGCAAGGGGATGTCATTTGTGTATTGCAGGTATAGATGTAGACTGTCACTTCTGTAACAGGGGTTGTCTTAACAGACATGTGTGTGGGAGGTCACATCTGCTTTGACTTGTACGCCATCAGTTACTGACAGATATCCTAAGGTTATCATAGTACAGTACCACTGATATCATAGTAATGATCCTGTGGACTACAGCAGAGATATGACCAATATATGTGGACAGTCTGGCACACTCTGGTCAGTCCAGAGGTATACACAGATCCCCTTAGTGTGAGGCATGGGGACCAGGCCTGACAATGTGGATGTTAACAGCCATGTACATGGGTATATCATGTAAATACTGGACTACATATGCCCACAAAGTTTATGCTTTCACACACTCCTGTCTGTCCTGACACATAATAACTGGTGGTGCAGAGGTCACATGGCCACATACTACCCACTAGTTAGTGACATACATCTCTACAGCATCCCGATGCTTTATCTGAAATACATGACATGTCTCCACCCCCACTGTCACAAGTGAGCGCCTCTCCATCTAGCTGCTTCACCTTACAGTTCAAATAAAATGACTGTTGATTCTGATTAAATCCCAAGTCAAGGGATGAAAGCACTCGGTCCGGTGGTTTTCCAGTATCACTATTAAAATGGATTTTATTGCTGAATTTTTTTGTTGCTGCTATTTGTGTTCGACTACAGAAGAAGACTTTTTAGAGATTTCCTGCTGCTGACAGTGTGTGTTTTGTACTAGAAATACAAACATTTATGGTGGCCCAGCAACAGTACATCTGGCAAATATCTGACATAACATTACACTGGGTAATTACACTAAGCTGCTAGGCATGTAACAAATCACTGTGCATCCTACAGGCAGACCACCACAATACTGGCCTACATTTCTTATGGGGGAATACACATGTACCTGCAAATATAGCAGGCTCTACAGGCATGTCACAGCACAGAGTAACAGACACCTGTGTGAAAATGCATACTCACAACCAATGTGAACATAGCCACAGCCACATATGGTAAGCAAGCTTAATATTACACTATATGGACTGTCTGATCAACACCGTCCTCATATGTGCCACTCACACAATAACCCTACATATACTGGGCCATGACACAGTGTGGTCCAATGCCTGTCTGTGGTATGGGACATGTGTGTGTTTAGCCCTACAAACATGTGAGCCAACAGGATACCATACACTGGAGCAGCATGTAACATCAGATAGAAAAGGACTAAGAACAATGACATCTACCACAGTCTGTACACAGGCCAAGGTATGTATTCTCAATACACATACTGTCGACAATCACCATATGTACACAGACCTCACTACTGTACACACAACCACAAAATGCCCACGTTATGTTCTCAAATATACCCCTTACTATATATAACATGTCTAGCAGTCTGATATCTCACTGGCTTGTTATCAGGTATAATGTCAATACATAATGGTGTACAGAACATATGCACCTCTTACTGAATGACATATGTACTAATGTTGACAGAGTTGCGGCTGTAGGCACAAACACTGGGCCATTATTGGCATGTTGCTGCGATAACCTCATACATTTACTGTTGTAACAGGGTTTGTTGTGACGTATGTCCTATGAGGGATATGAAGTCAGTAACTCTCATGACTATCACCATGCACTGACTGCAATCCTCAGACTATGCTTCTGCAGTTCTAAGATAGTTGATCTGTGAGTAACACAATAAACATAAGACTCCAAACACTGGCCAGTCTGCAGATAACCCTACAGGTGGGAGTTTCCTCATACACATAACACTGTCATGACAGGTATTAAATCATGTAGAGCAGCCATATCCACACAAACCCTGATAAACCAGCATTACTCAAAATGCAGAAGAGCAACACTTACATTCTGTAGTCATGTATGGAACATACCCCTCCTGTTTGTTCGCCTGTCTCCACAGTGTATGTTGTTAGAGGTATATCCCACTACCATCTGTGATGCTGTTTGCCAAACACCGGCATGAAGTCCTGCTCACAGTGAATGAAAAGGGCCAATACCCACATGATGTTCCTAATTATAATAGTGTGTTTCCATGCTATTGGCTATGGGAATGTTACCACAGCTGTTCCACATGCAGTCAGCTAGTGGGGGACCGCAAGTCATGCAGAGGCCATCAGCTGATTATGAGCATCACTTACAAAATACAAGCTGCTGTCTAAGCAAAGCAGGTGTACTTCTCCACATCCACCAGAGAGGGAGTGAGAGAGACAGACAGAGACAAAGTAAGACAGGGAGGGGGTGGAAGAGTAAAAATTAAGCATGCTTGTGTCACATACTTACCAGTACAGGGTTTCAAACCCCTGCCTGATGATGTATTGCTATCACATGTCCATGCAGTTATTGCATGCACCACAGAGCTTACATGTTGAGGAGCTGTCCAAAGGTATATTCGATGGTGAGTGACATCAGCAACAGTAATAAAGGAGGGATAAGGTAGGTATAGTACATGTGCCTGTTCACATGAACAGGTGTCAAGGTTGCCACAGCCACACTATCTCATGATCTCACACACATTATCACAGTTGGCAGGGTCAGACATATACTTCTTAACTAGCTAGTTTGCCACAATATAATAATACACAGGTATCACATGCACCACAGGGTTTCTCAGGATGATATATGGGCAAAGGGTATGTCAAGGTGTCCAACATCAGAAGGCATGCTTCAGTAGGCCAATGGGAGGTACAGTGAGTGTGGATGGTGTCCAAATCATTATACGCCACACACACACACACACACACACACACACACACACAGGGACACTGGTTTGCCAGTACTGACATGCATGGGTACATTGCTTCACAGGTGTGTAGTGGTTGACTGTGCCAGAAGGCTGTACACATCTAGGTGAAAGGTATACCTTGGCATCAGGCATCACTTCTTAACTAGCTAGTTTGCCACAATATAATAATACACAGGTATCACATGCACCACAGGGTTTCTCAGGATGATATATGGGCAAAGGGTATGTCAAGGTGTCCAACATCAGAAGGCATGCTTCAGTAGGCCAATGGGAGGTACAGTGAGTGTGGATGGTGTCCAAATCATTATACGCCACACACACACACACACACACAGGGACACTGGTTTGCCAGTACTGACATGCATGGGTACATTGCTTCACAGGTGTGTAGTGGTTGACTGTGCCAGAAGGCTGTACACATCTAGGTGAAAGGTATACCTTGGCATCAGGCCACATGGCAATGGTCTGCAGTGTGGATCAGGGATGTAGTATCTGGATTGGCCCATTCAGGTGGGCATTGTATTCACCATCCAGTCATCCAAGTTACTATTGTGGGTGGCCAGTGCTGTGCAATGCTTGCCATGTATGTATCCTAAATTCCATGACATGGACGGTGTCTGGGATGTGCACATGTCACAGATGCAAGTTCTGTGATGTGTGGAAGTGTACCTGGGGTGTCTGGGGCATGTTGTGTAGACAGATTATTATCATCAGATGTGCCATTCCTGACCTCAGGTGGTGAGAACTGGCAATGGACACCAGGTTGACCCTCCACCTATATTGACAGCATGATACAGGTATTCCCTGGTGATGGTGGCATCTGTCCATGCAGGGCATGTGTATAAGGCATGGTATGTCCTTTTTGGTTTACATTTGCTGGCTTTACAGTTGTTGCAGGCATCCAGTGGGGAACATAGTGAAGGAGCACTGTATGAAATGATTTGCCTATTGTAGGGATGAGGCAGGGTGCCATGTCCTCTGTAGTCCACAGCAAACACACCATGGTTACTATCTGTGGGCAATATACAGGAAACTACCAACACAATGGTTGTTGCCTAGCCGAGTGTGTTTAAGTATGAGACATGGGTGGAGAGTGTTGTCTGGGTAATACAAGGGTTACCTATATTGTTCGTCAACCCATGATGTCACATGTAGGGGTATGGACTGTCTACCTCAACCTCTCTGCTGTTTGACATCTGTTATCCTTGTAAGGTGAACATTGTAACATATAATAGGCCCACCATATAAGAAATTTGCAGCACCCACTCCACAATGAATCCTGTTGTTACACGCTCACAGCTACCTCCACACAGGATATGTATGACAAACACACACACACCAAGTCTCACAGTTGCCATTGCCTGAGGTTAGATCTCCTGCCTAACTAGTACATCACACTACAACATTATGCAGTTACAGCATGCACCATGGAAATTACTGGGTTGCTCCTTCCCCAAAGGTGCATTTTAAAGTGAATGACATCAGCAGGCTTGCCATAGTAGGGAAATGGAAGTTGTATTGACTGTGAATGGCCTCAAAAGCATTGATGCCTACACAGACAGACAAACACATACACATTTACACTTGCCATGTCTGGGCTTAGAACCCCTACCTAACTAATACATCACATGACAGCATTATGCTGTTATAGCATGCACCATGGAGCTTACTAGGCTGGTCTTTCCCCAAAGGTGCATTTCAAAGTGAATGACATCAGCATGCTTGCCAAAGTAGGGAAATGGAAGTTGTAGTGACTTGAATGGCCTCAAAAGCATTAATCCCTACACAGACAAACAAATGCACACACAAACACACAAACCTTTACACTGGACATGTCAGGAATTACAACTCCTACCTAATTAGTATATCACACTACATCATTACACAGTTATGGCACTTGCCATGGAGCTTACAGGGCTAGGCTTTCCCCAAAGGTGTATTTCAAAGTGAATGACACCAGCAACCTTGCCTAGGTTGGTCAATTGAAAATGTAGGTCATAGGTTCATAGGTTCATAGATTCATAGGTTGGTACTAGGCTATTGGCCCTAGGGCCTATACATGCCTAGACATGACAATTCCCTGGTTATGTCTTCCAACAATAGTTACGTCCCTGTACCCCTGTCTAGCAGGACAGCTGACATGATCCCCATGGTCAATTTCCTGTCTCCCATCCAATCGTCCAGGTTCCTTTTGAAGAGGGCCAAAGAGGTACTCTGCTTGACATGTATGGGCAGTCTATTCCAGAGTCTGGGGAGTCTCTTGGTCAGGAACACATCCCTCCAGCATGTATTGTGCATTGTGATGGCAAGATTTGGATCCCTGGAGCATGTGGCTGTGAGGGTTTGGCATTCTTTGCATGTAGCATGTCCAACAGCTGTGGGTTTGACATGGCATGGTATGTTAAGTAAAGATTGCCTCTGAGAATACAATATGTGACAGAGTATAGCTGGATAAATTTCAGATAGTCAGCATAGGGCATCTGGTTTAGGCTGTGATTCTTTTAGTGAGGTATGTCTGCAGCCTTTCTAGTTGTTGCAAATGTCTTGTGAGGTATGAAGTCTGTACTGGGTCTACTGAGAGATGACTACAGTGGGACAATGGCCTCCTTTTTCCTGGATGTAAAGCCCTTAGTGGTGAGGTGTGACACATAGTTGGGTTTCCTGACTGTTGTGGTGATGTCGTTATCAAAGGTGAGACCAGTGTCCACCTGTGTCCCTAAGTCTCTTATCACACTTTAGGTGTTTAGTGTACTTCCACCTATGTGGTACTTCACAGGTACATGTCCCTTCCCAAAGGGGATAACTATAAATTTCTTGGCTTTGATCTTGAGGCCATGGGTCAGGCACCAAGCATGTCTTTCTGTAAGGCCCTTCTGTAGAATATCCACATCATGTGGAGATGCAATATTGGCTCCCAGTGTGCAGTCATCTGCCACCTTTGTTTGCCAGAGTCACTTACTGTTGGACTGTACTTCAGAGCAGTAGATGCCAAACAAGGGCAATGCCAGGACTGAATCCTAAGGTACTCCAACTGTCACTTGTCTGGGGCTAGGGTTGGTGTCACCTACATTTACAGTGTGGGTTCTGTCAGTACAGCAGTTGGCAGCCCATCGGGTGACATAGGGATTAATGGCCAGCTTGATACATTTATCTATGATTCCAGACTGAGGGATGGTGTTGAAGGCCTTGGTGAGGTCCAGATAGGCTGTGTGAACCAACTTACCCTCATCCACAGCTCTGGAGATGGATTCACAGTTGTCAATCAGGTTTAGGTGACATGATCGGCCCTTCACAAACCCGACCTGGGTGGGGTCCAGTGTTTGCAAGTTGCCAGTGTCTTTGATTTAATTTCCATGATAATGCATTCCATGGCCTTGCAGATCAGGCATGTCATACTGCTGGGGCTGTAGTTCCCAGAATCAAAGGTGGATCCTCCGTTGTGGACTCGGATAACTGTAGCTGTGCGCTAAACAATGGGCATGAAGCCTGAAGTGTGGCTATGATTAGACATGGCACATAAGTGAGGTGCCAGTTAATTTTGTAGTTCATGTAGTACACAGCCCGGGATGTTGACTGGTCCCATGGCTGCTGTTGTCTTAGCTCTGGAGAGTGTGGTTTTTACCTATGTGGCCATTACTGGAATCTTGCAATCTTTCTGTGTTGAGATAGGTCCTTTTGGGGATGGGAAGGGGTGCAGTTAGAACTGAATCGATCTGCCAGGATATTGGCAATATCCTTGGGAGCAGTATATTTAATACCATCCTGTTGTAGGTCAGAGCAGATCTGAATATTGCCATTTAGATTCCTGACATAGCTATGGAATGGCTTGCAGTTGTCTTTGGCATCTTTGGCTATATTATGTTCGTAACTAGCTTTGGTGGATGTTATAAGGGATCTCAGCTTCTTACTGTGGCTGGTAAGGGAGTATTTTGCATCCTGGAAATTCCCCAGTTTCTGCAACAGTTTCCTCCTTTTGTTGTATAGTATGATTATGGCAGGGGGCCACCACATTGGCTTCCTTTTCTTGCTGGGGAGCATCTTGGTTTTATACTGGATGGCACAATTCATGCACAAGTGGATGTGCTTGTACAGTGCCTTCATGTAGGATTCAGCAGTCATCCATTCAGTTCCCATCTGCATGGGTGTCATGACATTAGTCACGTCTGACATGTGTAGCATGCCGTTGGCTTTGGAGATGTGTGTTACAAAGGTTTCATTACTGGGGTGTGGGGGAGGGATGATGATGTTAAGGGTGATTAGCTCATTGGCAGACCTGACCACCGATGGGGTGACCATAGGTTTGGAGCATTGATTTCCCATGTTGATAATGACCAGGTCTAGGATGTTTGAGTCCCTGGTGGGACTATGGGTTACTTGATCCAGAGCATTGGGAATTATGACTTCCAAGAACCGTTGGGCACATGTGTTGGTAAACAAGTATTTTTCCCAGTTAATGGCAGGGTAGTGTAAGTCACCCAGTATTAGGGTGTTTGGTTGTATCATAATATTTCCTAGTATGTTTCAAAAGCTGTAGTGGGAATCATGGGACATAGTGGGGGATCTGTAGCAAGCTATACAATGTGGATTGCAGTCTGACCTAATATTAGTTGCACCGGGGGTATTTCAGACACATTCTGTTGGGCAAGTAGCCTGGTGGTGTGAATATCCTTGGTGAATATGGACACTTCTCCACCTTTATTGTTTTAGTCCTGGTTTGGTGGCCAACAGGTGTGGTGAGAGCTGTACCTGGTATTGCAGGTGTGTTCTCTGAAGCCTTGTATCAGGTCTTTGTTACTGCACAGATATCGATGTTCTCCATTTTTAGTTGTGTCTAGTGACTGTGAATGGCCACAAAAACATTGATCCCTACACACACACAGAGTTCCACAGTTGCCATGTCTGGGAAGAGAACTCCTACCTAGCTAGGTATATCACAATACAGCATTACGCAGTTATAGCACATACCATGGAGCTTACTGGGCTACTCCTTCCCCAAAGGTGTATTTCAAAGTGAATGACATCAGCAGGCTTGCCAAAGTAGGGCAATGGCAGTTGTAATGACTATGAATGGCCTCAAAGACATTGATCTCTACACAGATAAACACACACACACAGTTCTAAAGTTGCCATCTCTGGGAACAGTACTCCTACCTAACTAGTACATAGCACTACAACATTACACAGTTATAGGATGCACCACAGACATTATTGACTTACTGTTTCCCCAAAGGTGTATTTCAAAGTGAATGACATCAGCAGCTCTGCCAAAGTAGGGCATTTGAAATTATAGTGAGTGTGAATGGCCTCAAAAGCATAGATTCCTGCACAGACAAACACACACACACACACACACACACACACACACACACACACACACACACACACACACACACACACACACACACACACACACACACCATTGCTATGTCTGGGATTAGAACTCCTACCTAACGAGTACATCAAACTACAATATTACACAGTTATAGGATGCGCCAGAGATTATTGGGTTACTCTTTCCCCAAAGGTGCATTTCAATGTGAATGACATCAGCAGCCATGGCAAAGTAGGGCATTTGAAATTGTAGTGAGTGTGAATGGCCTCAAAAGCATTGATCCCTACACAGACAAACACACACACACACACACACACACACACAATGGCCATGTCTGGGATTAGAACTCCTACCTAACTAGTACATCACACTATAGCATTACACAGTTAGAGCATGCACCACGCAGCTTATAGGGCTACTCACTTCCCAAAGGTGTATTTCAAGCTGAAAACATCAGCAGGCTTGCCATAGTAGGGTAATGGGGAATGCATTGTGTGTGTGCATGGGCCATAGCCCATTCATCTAGAAGTAGACACACAACACTCAGGCACACACAGGTTTATATTCCACAGGTACATGTATACAACTGTTAGATGACTACTGACTTGTGTAGTCATGTTACACAGTTAGCCCAAGCACCACATACACTATAGTGCTGAGGGATACCAGAGGCAAATGTCTACAATGATTGACATTTGCACATCATGTGATTTTAGCCAAATGGATGTGTGCTGGGTGGGGCAGGCCTCATGATGGGAGGCTTTTCGTTAGTGTCTGTCAGTCTCTTCCACGCATCTATGTATGTGTAATTTTGGCTTATTATAGTGTGTTGTCCTTGGATATATGTGTGTATTCCTATCCAATGTATGTGCAAAGCATGACTGGTTTGTACTGAGGAGTGTGTCCACAAACAACTGTGACTGTCAGATATGTATGGTCCACTGTTGTTGCCAGACATGGGCTTCATTTCTCTAAGTGTGGGAGCATGCCCAGTATGACCTTCTGTATTGAATGTGTGAATCCATTCCAGGTAGGTTGTACTCCAGTGCAGGCTATTGTGTTCTACACCTATACCTATCAACTTTTTTCTGCGGGATATCTGTAGATTGGTTGACAATATGGGGTCAAAATGGGCAAAGGATAGTGGGTTACTGTAGGTAATTGTGTATGTGCTGCTTCTGCTACATGGTCTTGGTGTTAGCAGAGATATTCAGACATATGTACTGTTTTTCACTGTGATGTTTTATGTCATCAAGTACTGTCAGGTATACATATTTGCTTGCAGTGATGTCCTGGGGAACACAGGGTGAATGCAGCTGTGTCCAGTATTGTGGTCTGTAGCCTACATATTCTTGCATAATCATGCCCTTCTGGAGGGGAAGCTGAAGACACTTGCTGCTGCGTCTGAGAAAATGGTTTAGCACCTTGGTACAGTGGTGGCTGAGGATCCCATGCATGTAAATCCATTGATGTGACAGTATGGCCATATCCTGCTGTGGCCATATCTCACAGCTGTACAGATTCACACAGGTTACCCAGAGGCAGGGGTCATAATTCTGGACATTACCCCTTCACATTGTGGTTTATGAGCAGGTTTGTAGCCACCCATTCCTGTGTTTGCAGGCAGGGATAGTATGTGCACACATCTGAGTTTCGGACTTCACACACTCCATGCTACCCTTGCTCCTACCCCACCCTCTATTATTCTATCCTCTTCCAAACATTATGCAAACATTATATGATATGTTCCCTATAGATAACACCTCATCCCAGCAGTAATTCAGTGTTTGTCTACAGTTCATGCAGTAAGACATGGTTGGCATGTTACTGGGATTTGTCTACATGGCCTTGCATTTGGGTTCTGTGTACTGTGTTATGCTGTTATTTGGGAGTCCTTGTCATAACATACAATGGCAATATGGGTGAGACACAGGCCTTTGGCAGAGGACTGTAGGCCATTTGGTAGTGATGCAGGCCAGCTGTAGCAGGCCGTTGCATTGTATCACTCCTACAGTCCCAGACTACAATACAATATATTCTCCTGGGGTGACAGGGTAGGTGTGCAAGGTGTTAATGCTAACACTTTCTGTCATTATTGATCCAGTGGTGTGGATGCTGGCAGGGTGCTAATTACAGCTAAGGACACACCTGCATGAGACACCTGTTCTGCATGCTGCATTCTTTGGCTATTGCCATACAGAGGTGGGATCATATTGTACTCATTCCCAACAGCAGGGATAAGACTGAAGAGGTACCTGTGGGTGATGGTGGGGTGAGCTGGGTGCATGTGTGCTATGGACACTACTTGCGTCTGACTCACAGATATGCATGTGGCATTCCACGTATGCTGGCTTGTGCAGGGACATCAGCTGTTTCTCAATACTTCATACCTGTGACCTTTGTGGTCTGCCAGTGTTTGGCCAGATGACATCGGTATTCCCTACTACAAGACCAACTAATGTGCTGCTAACCTGTATGTACAATTCCAAAGGTGTTTCCATTTGACAGTAACAGATTATACACTGTCTGTCTGGGGTACTTCCCTCTGTGTACTGTTTGTATGTCTGGGCCCACATTCATGCCATGTCCATCTTTCAGATGGTGACACATATTACTTCCAAACATTTACTATGGCTTACTGCTGGAATGTGTTTTGCTGGGATGCATTGTTTTGGCACTGCAGTTGTGAGAACTTGGCCCTATCATTGGCAGTACTGGCCAATGGCCACCAGGACAAACCTCACCATGCCTACATACTGACCACTCTCAGACAATATACAACACACACCAACCTAGAACATGCATCCCTGCATATTGTACACATGCTACAATCTATCCTGCTACTTTGGCAGCTCAGGTAATCTGTGCTTCACTGTTATTATACCTACACATATATGTTACTGCATTTCTACATAGGACAGGGGGGGCACACCTGACATGTGTACACATTTCTTATGACTATACTGGTATTTCAGGTACTCCATTTTATTCTGTATTCTGACCTATCATGCTGACTAGAGGCATATCAATGTACTACATGTCTTAGGTTTGATTGACCTACATTTCAATTTCAGACTTCTTACCCTTCAGAACTAAAATCCCACTGCCTGACCTGCTGTAGTCTGTCTGTGTAGGTCTGGATGGGGGATGTTCTCCATAGCCATCAATTGGAGGCCTTAGCACAGCCTTTATTTGTGTTTGTCTTCCTGTACTGCTGTCTGAGACTGTTGTTGGGTAAGTGAGCCTCCCTGACTGGCATGTGTGTGTCCTATCGACACACATGTGGCCCACCACATTTCCTGCAGTGAGTTTTGTCACCTTGTCTAGTATTGGCTACTGTGGTGACACCAGTATTTGTTACAGATCTCATGCTGCCACTATAGATATCTACTATCTGCTGGAATCCCATTCAGCCACTCGATTCCCTTGCATGCTCACATCCATACCATAGATACAAGTAACAAAACATACTACTCCATTCAGCAATTGATAGGGAGAGTGACTTACCTTGTGGCTATGCCAGTATTGAGGATGGTTCTGGAGGGCTGACTATGTTGAATGCACATAGTACACTCCCTATATATGGTTCAGCACAGTTAGTGTCATGTTTGGCACCCTTTTACTGTATGTGTGAGTCAGAGAGAGGTGTCATTCCCTGTGTTCCTACCGTGTCAGTGAATGTGATATGAGTTGCCTCTTTGCCACGGCCTGGGCATACTGGGCATGTCTCCTTCTGCCTACTGGGGCAGGCTCAGGTTGTTCCTCCTCCAAGTCACTCTGTGCCTGTGCAGGCCTTGACAATGGTGGGGGGCTTTGTGGCCCTGCCCCGTGCTGTTCCTGCTGCAGCTGTTTCTGCAGGATCATATTATGTAGCATGGCACATATGATTACAATTTGGGTACATGTAGCTGGTGAGTATTGCAAGGCTCCACCGGATGTGTCCTGGCACTGGAACCATGACTTGAGCATCCCAAACACATGCTCTATTATGATTCTAGTCTGTGCGTATGCCTCATTATGGAGTTCTTGTTTGTGTGTGTGTGTGCATTTTTGATGGGTGTCATCAGCCACCGCTCCAGTGCGTAACCAGCATCTTCCACTAGGTGGCTGTAAGGGATGTCCCCACTGGCAAATCTGTGGTACAGCTGCATCATATGCCAGATGTGGGAGTCATGATAGCTTCCAGGACAGCCAGCACACACATTCATTATAATGCCCTGGGCATCACACACGACCTGGCAGTTGATGGAGGGGAAGCTCTTGCGGTTGATGTAGACCCTACCCCTCTTACTGGGTGGTGCTTTGATGTGTATGTGCATGCAATCTATAGCACCCACTACCTCAGGGTTTTCTGCTATTTGGTGGAAGAGTTGCATATGACTGGTCTACACATAATGGCTGTTGTGGAAATATACATGCTCACCGGCATGTGCTGACATGACATCCAGGAATTGGTGGAGTACTCTGGATGCTGATGACTGTGAGATCATATCCCCAGTTGGTCTTTGGAAGGTACCTGCGGCTAGTATTCTTAGGCCTACACATACCTTGGTATCCAGTGGGATGGGTTCCCCTCTATTGGTTCTGTGTGTGAGGTATAGCCGGCACAGCTCAACAATTTGCTGTAAGCAGTCCCTGTCCACCCTATAGCGCTCCACTATCTCTGGCTCACGTAGCCCCTGGTAGATTACCCTGGGTCTGTACACTCTTCTCCTTCTCCTCACTGTGGGTTGGTCATCAGCATTCTCATACTCATCACCCTCTGCCTTTTCCACATGTTGATTTATGATAGCTGCTGCAGCCCCTATCATTTTGTTGCTTTTGTTTGGTAAAATGTCCCTACTTGTGTACACCGGTGGTGTAGAGTTTATGGGAAAAACAAGAGGGAAAGGTGATTGCATAGTTTATAGTGGTGTGCTGGACTAAGCTGGGCTGCTGCCTGTGTAATTGACTGATTCTGATACATTTCACCTGCCAGCTATGCTATCTCTCCTTGATTACCTTCCTAATGCTGCTTTCCCTTCTCATTGCCTTCCTGTTTAAGCCCAGGGGCATGCCACACAAACACAGTTCTCAGATGTGCATGGAGCTGCTATTTCCCGGTTTACTTTTTTTTTTTCCTTTAAAACATGGTGTGCGGCACGCACACCCATTTGGGCAATGTAAAGAGTGCAAGGCAGCTTCAGACACACACCCTTGCTTAGCTCTGCTAAGCTAAGGGCAAACCCGAGCAACAGGGCTCCAATAAGCTTACAGTATGCCTGACACACCACTCTATGATGTCAGCTAGCTCTTAGGCTTGCACCATGGTCTTCCTGCACCAACATGGTTGAGTGCAGGCTAGCCATGAAGGGGGATCTAGGATTCAGTATCATTCCCCTCATTTGCATAAGATTGCCTGCTAATGCCTAGTTACAAGTCTGCCACTGAGCCTCCCCCTTAGCCATCACTATTCACTGGCCATGTTGTCTTCTGCCTGCCATTGAGTATAATGGCAAAATTGTGATTTTTGATAGAATGCTTATTTCAAGTTTTTTTTTTCAGCCTGATCCTATTTGCCTTCCACTACCTTATGCTTAAACAGCCGAAATCGGCTAAAAAAAATTAAAGTTTTTTTTTTGCAACTGTTTTCCATGCCAATGAACATATATTTGGCCATTGACATGCTTTCCACATTATATACACCCTTTATTTGGAGCTGCCATGGCTCCGTTTTGTAGTTTGCAAAAATATACTCGGTTACTAACCAATTACATTTCTGCAGACTACACTAGTCCTGCACAGCTGGCTGTCAGCTTCCTGGATCGCATATTCACCTCATTTGCATGGTTTTCACCTGAAAATGGGGTAATTTGCATACAGGAGCTGCGTCCATGCAGGAATAGTGCAGGGGCGCTCATGCACATCCCAGGACCTTATTCCTGGATCGCACGGCAGCCATATTGCCTCCAGCAGCTCCTGCACTATTCTTGCATGCCGTGTAGAGCATGCTGAATCCTGGGGTTTGTGTTATCACAAAAATATGCCAATCTTTTTATATCAGTTAATGTTTCATTTTCTTCAAAGAGACCACAAGTCATACTTTGCATGTACTAACAATACTTTATTACATATAGCGAGAATCATTAATTTCTTGAATACATAACTACAAACACATTTTCTGAATGCATTTCTTTTGGCAGCTTCATTATACACACATTTCAGTATGCATTCAGTATTTGTCATTCTACTATGGCTTGTCATGTGCTTCTTCAGAATATATCAATGAGCTAAGGACTTCACCCCCCTCCACTCCCCAAGGAACTTCAACATGCTCACTTTTATTTAGTTTGTCACAGATGCAGTTGCAACCACACATGCAGTAAATTTTATGGATGACTTATTAATATACCACTTTACTTCAAACACCAAATAAGCAAAACAAAATACATGTCTTTCATCTGTGGCATATATACTCATTGAACTTCTGGGCACAGATTATTATTACAACCTAATCAAGCAACATTTTCTTCTGGGTATATACAGTTCACAGTCTTGGTACAGAATTCACTTAAGTGAGGCACTGAAATGACACACTATCCAATGAACTGTTGCTGGAACTTACTGCACACCCTCCCTTTCTTTAAGGTATATTCCCCAATTAGTGTGCACTTTGTAATTTAAATTAACTTTATTTTTCAAGAGTAATATCATATAATTGAATTTTGTCCATATTAAATTATTATTGTGGTATCTTGAAGCCCATTCAAAACACACATTGGGGGGGGTACTCAAATATAATCCATTTTCCACTTTCCATTATTTTCATTCCACTGCATAAATCTCATGTGTCACAAATCTTTAACATTCACAAAACACACAAAGGCTGCATTTCCAAATGAAATAATGCTTTCATTGAGGTACATTTGTCACAGCCATATATGAGTTTTATAACTCATTGAAATGCTTTCAGATAAACAGTAATTCCCAAACTTAAATATCATAATTTAAATAGTACAGTTTAATAACTCAAAGTTATCTTAATTTACACCAAATGCAGGAGCCTTCCTTTCTTGTGTCTCTGGCCATGTTACAGGCTGAGTTTCTTCAGGTTATCTATCCACTCAGGTCTTGGATAGGCCTATGTCTGGGTATCAGGCACCTATGTGTTTTACCTCTAAGGATGTGTAAAAGAAGTTTGGAGTGGAAAACTGCTCTATGGCAGTTTTTTTACTGTCTACCTAAAACGCACAAAGGTCTAACTAACTTTAGAGGTCGACCTATAGTGTCTGCACGGAGGTATTTTTTGAAAAACATAAGTGTGCTGCTACATGAACATCTTAAGAAATATGTAATGAGTACAGCGTCTTATATTAGGGATAGCCAGGATTTCTTGAACAAAATAAAAGGGAAAATTTGGAATATGAACATGTTTTGGCTCTGCCTGGATGTCAAAAGTCTTTATACTAACATTAAGCATGAAACAGGGATTCAGGCCTTGTTCCATTTTCTGATTGACTCTCCCATGTCTCAGGTCTGTTCTGAGCTAGTACAAAATGGAACAAAATACACTGACCCTTCTGACATTGCCAACATCTTGGCTGACAGGTTCAGTGCAAATTCCCCCCTCCCTCACCACCTCCAGGGCCTATTACCATTCCAGGGGATTGTGTAAGTCCAACTATTACTGATACGTTGGTTAACAAGGCTCTATCTAAAGCTAAAAACACTGCCTCCATGAGACCAGATGGTGTCCCAGGCTGTGTCATACGTGAGCTCCAAAAGGAATTAACTCTGCATCTTAATACCCTGTTCAGTCTCAGCCTCTCCACAGGATATGTGCCCATAGAATGGCGCATGGCAACGGTGGTCCCGCTACACAAGGGTGGGGCCACAACTGACCATGGGAACTACCGACAAATAAGCCTGACCAGTCTGATCTGTAAAGCTATGGAGCGAATCATTATGGAAGTCATAAATGGAGAGATTGGGAACCTCCAGTCGCTGGACCCCACACAGTTCGGCTTCGTCAAGGGCAGATCATGCCTCCTGAACCTGGTGGATTTCTTTGAGACAGTTACACAGGCTATAGATAAGGGAAAGGAGGTACACACAGCTTACCTTGACCTTGCTAAAGCATTTGACACCATTCCCCATTCAGGTATTATTGATAAGCTCACCAGCCTGGGCATAAACCCTTACGTCACAAGATGGATCGCAAACTGGCTCTCAGACAGATCCCATAAAGTAAGAGTAGTGGGATCTATGTCCGAATCCAGACCAGTAATGAGTGGTGTGCCTCAGGGCTCTGTCCTGCGGCCCCTCCTGTTTGGCATATACTTCTCAGAAGTACAGGCAAGCATGGAAGGGCTGTGGCTGACTAAGTTTGCGGACGACTGCAAACTGGGTGCTATAATAGTGTCTCCAGCCAACATGGAGATCCTCCAGAAGGGCTTAAATGAGACTGATGCATGGTGTCAAAGCCATGGTCTCAAGCTAAATGCAAAAAAATGCATAGTAATCCCCTTTGGAAAAAACAGAGTACCCGCAAACTACAACATAGGAGGTAATCCCCTGAAATCTGAAGAAGAAATAAGGGATCTAGGGACCCAAGTAGATAGTCAGCTTTCCTTTGATAACCATGTTGCCAAAGTGGTTAGAAAATCCTTCTATGTGACCCATCTGATCACGAAAGGGTTCGCATCAAGATCTAAGGATGTAATGGTGCCCCTCTACTCTTCCCTCATCAGACCTATTATTGAGTACAATGTACCAATTGGAATGTACCTGGCTAGACATCTACAGCAACTGGAGAGACCACATAGGTACCTAACCAAGAGGATTACTGGCCTCAAACAGTTGCCCTATGCAGCATGATTGAAAAAGCTAAGACTGTTCTCTGTTGCATACCGCTTTCTCAGAGGCGATCTCTGTCTAACGTACAGAGCCATGTCCAACCCAAAATTGTTGAACATGCTCCATCTTAGCAAAACCAAATCTACTCGAGCTGCACGCTCAAGGGATATAAACCTCAACACAACAATGAATAGAATATGCTGGAGGGATAGATTCCCTTTGCAGAGACTTCCCTTACTATGGAACAGGGTCCTGATCTACATAACACAGAGCCCCTCAGTATCACTCTTCAATAGGAACCTTGATGAGTGGATGGGTAACAGAAAGTCCACACCGGGGATAACACCAACAGCACTACTAGATAGGGGCCAAGGGTACTAGCTGCTAGTACAAGGGTCTAGGGAACTTCTAAAGGGGGGGAGGTGAATACCGCACAATGTGGCTGGGCTAATATATGCCTTTGGGCAGATAGCTCAGTACCAACCTATGAACCTATGAACCTATTATTTGATAGATTTAGTTATGTTTTGTTTGAAAAATAATTTTGTTATGTTTAATGGGGACATTTTTCAGCAATTACAGCACACTGCTATGGGGGAGGCTTTCGCCCCATGTATGCCAATTTAGTTATGGCTAAACCTGAAGATGATTTTGTTTATAGACATGATTTTTTTAGATCAAAAGTTATTTTATATTTTATATTTATTGATGATCTTATTTGTTTATGTCAAGGAAGCCAGACAGAAGCTCTTTTGTTTGTTGATGACTTACAATCTAATACTATGGGCTTAAGCTTTGATGGTATACAGCTTGGCCCACAAGTGAATTTTCTGGATATTAGCTTAGATGGATTTACAACTAGTCTCCATAGGAAATTTGAACATAGAAATGTATTTTTATATGGGAGTAGTTGTCACCCCAAACATCTGGTCAAGGTACTGCCTTATAATGAATTCTTTATAGGCTATGTAGCCTTGATTTGAGCTTTGACAGAGAGATAGCAGAAGCAGAAGATATGTTTATTAAAAGAGGCTATGATGTTCAGTTAATTAGGGAAGCTAAACAAAAAATCATGGACATGAGGTATTCTTCTAACCCTCAGGGATATTCTCACTATGCACGTGCTACTGGGATATATAAAGTTGGTGGTTCCCATTCACAAGATCGAATGGATGGAAGCTCAAAATTCATAATCTCGAGACCGGACTTTCAAACTTTCATTCACTCAAAATTGTGAATGGGAGCCTTAGGTTTACAAAAATAAAAAGTTAACTTACCTTATTGCAGGAGGCAAGGTCCCCTGTACCCTAGCAGTTTAAATGTGAATGTTCCGTGACCACACTATAGCGGAGGAATGGAAAATCTTCCATTTTGCACTTACGCATAGAGCGTGGAATGGGAGATTTCCCTTTCCTTCACTATAGTGCGATCGTGGAGTAGGTATATTTAAGTGTGGGGGGTGCAGGGGGCAAAGCTCCCCTGCGAAAACATTTGAAAGGTGTTAATTTTTTTTTTGTCCCTTTCATATGTTCGAGTTTCTCTAAATTCAAGATTCTGGTTTTGAGTTTATGACTTTCAAGTTTAGAGAAATTTGATCATATGAAGGGGAACCAAAGTTGGTACATGTGGAAACTAATCAATGTCTCTCTTGTTTCCAACTTCCAATCTTCATATCATAGGAGAAGTGTTAATTTGGCTGCACATGCAGGCCATTTAATTACCTGAGAGATCTTCCAACTATCTGTGGTTCCATCTGTGGATCATTTTCAGGAATAGTAAGTCTACTAACTCTACCGAATTACACAAGAAAGATTAACCAGTAAGACAGAATGCATATGGTTGAGCATAGGTATATTTCAAGATGCCTTACCTGCTGAATGCGCTTTAATATTACAAGGTTAGACTGCATCATACATTATTTAATCAAAACTATCTAATGAATTTGACAAGAAGCAATGGGCCAGCTACTCCAAGGAATTCCTAATGGGCAAAACTAAACAGAAGATAATAAGGTGACAGAAAAAAAAATGACAAAGACCACTTTACATATTAAGCTGTTAGACAAATTAGCAACTATGTCTTTAACATAAGCCGAGATAAGAATAGAATTCTTAATGGATACTAGATGTTACATTGTGGGTGTGTGATTAGCAAAAGTTTGTTACATAAGTTTGAGGATAAGACAAAGGTTGTGATAAAGGTGCTGTGGCCACAGATCCAAAGACACTCATTAGATAAATTACTGTGAGAGAATTTTACTGAACCTACTGAACCTCTCAGTGGTATTTCATCTATTAAATGTATTGTTGAAGAATGAATTTGCATGAAAACGGATGGAGTGAATGAACAGAAAGCATGTTTTCTGAGGGCTGCAATGTTGCAGTCTTTGGGATCATTCCCATAATAGCAATGACCACTACTAAAAGAAATACTGTTACTGGATTTTTCACCACTGTTATTGTGTTGTTAGTATTAGATTATGTCTTGGCTTTCCTAATTTCATTCCAGTTATCCTGGAAGCATCTAACCACATCAACTCAAACCCCAAATACCACAGTGCAAGAAAAATACCAAAGAATTATAGCATTAACCTATGTAAATACCACAAACATCCAAAACCACGACTGTTGAGTAAAAAACCTTTATGTAAACACCACAAAGCTTTCAGGTTAAACAACCCTTTCTCTATGCATAACATAAGGTATAATAAACACGCCTATTTATATACATAATAACTATCATGTAACTTGCAGCCACAATCACATGATGAGTAAAATACAATGAATACATGCAAAGTATTTAATAACATATAAAACATGAAATATAAACTTTAAAATATACACTTTAAAATATACTTTAAGATATATAAAAAATATACCTTAGGATATATAAAAAATTTACTTTAATCTAGTGTGTTGTATCTTTGTCAGAATAGGTTTTAATGATACACTAGCATTTAAACCTGGATCTATGTCGGCCGAAAGTCTCACTATCCATTCATATTCTTTGAGGTCTAGGAGGTTAGATAGATCTCCTCCTCTAATCGTTGCCGTTACCTGGTCAATTATTCTAAACTTAAAACTATGATTAGTTCCATGAGCTTGTATATGGTTATATAAGGCATTATTTTCATTACATAGTCTAATATTAGACTTATGCTCTATGATTCTCTCTTTGAGTTTCCTTGTAGTTTTGCCCACATAAAATGATGGGCATCTCTCACAAGTTGCTAAGTAAACTATATGATTAGTAGCACAAGTACCATAGCCATAGAATTTGAATATTTTCTTTGATACAGGTTGTATAAAAATATCAGTTTCAGACTGATGTGATTTGTTGTTTACATACTTAAATATATCCCCACAACAACTACAGTTATGACAAGCATATGTACCAAGCCTCATCGTCACATTTTGCATAATTCCTACATTATTAAAGTCCTTAAACCCTAATATACATTTTAATGTTCTCATATTTCGATAACTAAACTGGGGCCTATCTCCTACTATCAGTTTAATTTCTTCTTGCGCTAGTAAGACCTTCCAGTATTTAGTTATTATATTCCTAATGGCATATGTCATAGGGTTAAATGACGTAATGAATTTTAATTCAGAATCATTACTTGATAGTACTCGAGAAGTACCCCCCTCATTAGATGTCATAAGAAAAGTAGGTTTAAAAAGTGTATCCCTGTGTGATATAACATGTTGTTTAATATTCAGGAGCAAATCCATGGGATAACCACTTTTTATAAAATCTTCATAGGTTTCATCAATCTGTTTTAAGAATACCTCATTCATAGTGTTAACTCTACTAGTCCTAGCCATTTGGGCTTTGACTATGCCTTTAAACACATGAGGTGCATGCATGCTGGTTGCATGTAGATATCTACCAGATGCTACCTCTTTTTTAAAAAAAACATTGTTTCAATATCATTATTAAACTTTTTAACAGTGATGTCCAAAAAATTTATAGATTTATTTGCAACTTCTATCTTGAATTTCAGAAAAGTAGTTGTATCATTTAGATACGAAATATATTCCATGGGGTCAGGTAAAGACCCTTTCCAAAGGAGAAAGCAGTCATCTACAAACCTCTGATAAAAAATGAGGTTATCATTCAGATATTTTTCACCATCATTCACGTAAGTCTTCTCCAATTGATAAAGCACAAGGTTGGCATACGTGTTTGCCACCGGTGTGCCCATTGCTACCCCTGTTTGCTGTAGGTAGTAATTACTATCAAAAAGAAAGATGTTATTCTTCAGTACTAGATCCAATAGCATACAGATATTCTCAGTATGTCTAGTCGTAAACTGTGAGCAGTGTGTTAAAAAGCTTCTTATTGAGTCTATACCATGGTCATTGGGAATGACCATGAATAGTGAGTTAATATCCATAACTACCATATATATATTATTAATATTTATATCTAACTCCTTTAAATTCAAGTAACACTGTCTTAACTTAACCAAAAAATCAGATGTATCTTTAAGCACTGTTTTACATTTAGATAGTAATGGTTGTAGTTGCTTTTGTAAATATAGAGAAATTGGTTCAGTTATCCAGCCCTTTCCAGACACAATCGGTCTCATTGAGGGATTATCCTTAGATTTATGTACTTTAGGAACTCCATATAGTTGTGGTATAATAGGGCATGGAACAGTAAAAAAATGAAACAAATCTAGTGTAATATCATTTGACAACTGGAGATCATATATACACATATTCACATAACTAATACATTTCCTGACTTCCAGTATTGATATTTGTTTAAATGCTGCTTCATCTCTAAGTAATGACATTGCCGATTGTATATATACACATTTGTCCATGATAACTATAGAACCTCCTTTATCTGCCTTCTTAATAATAATATTAGGATTATCCTTTAGCTCATTCATAGCCATATACTCCGAGTGTGTAGTATTAAAGGTTATATTAGTTCTTTCACAAGCATAGATTTGTCGAATATCAGACTCACATAAATTATTAAATGCTATCAGAACAGGTGGATAACAAGGTATGAACGTACTGCGTCTTTTACATAAATTACTATCATGGCTATCATTTTTAAAAATTAATTTTAATGCTATCAGTCTGATAAATAGTTTCAAGTCTGTTAATACTTTTACCATGTCTTCTTTATGAGTAGGTATGAAGCCCAGTCCTTTCTCCAATATAGCAATATGCTCCGAAGTTAAAGGAAAAGCTGATAAATTAATAATACCTGCCATCATCTTCTGGCTAGTTTGGACTGTTTTGGTGGACTATCGTTTTTTCGTTTAGATTCCACTGCTGTATTTACATCTCTGAACTTCGTTCTTTCTCTCGAAGCTGACCTAGCTGCATCACTCTTCTCCTTATCCTTTACGCGTTCTGCTTGTTGCAACTGAAATGGTTTTATAAAAAAGTTTGCTAAAGTTTTTTGAGAAACATGTGGCGAGGAATTCACCTTCCCTTCTTTCCCCGACTTGGCGTGATTATCTATAGTAGCCTGTTCCACGGCTTGTATTCCATCTTGCGCTACTAACGTTTTACGTGATGGGTTAACATCCAATCCAAGCGCAGTATTATGTCCTTCATTCGCCGGTAAATTTAAAGACATATTCACTAGTGTTGGAAAATCATCTAGTGAATCTAAAGGTATCTTAACAGACGATTGTTCTGTTGAATGTATTATTTCCTTACTCGCAATACTAACGGATGTATTTCTACGAGCTAGAGGCTTATAAGCCGTTTCATTTTTGGGCCAGGAAAAAATGTTCCCTATTTGATAATCGCCCATGTCGCGCAGTAATTTTCTTTTTTTCACCACCTCTAGCCGGTCGTCTAGCGACCTTAGTCTAACCATCATGGAATCATACAGCGATTGCATGTTGGCGATACCGGGCATAGACAATATTTCGTCTTCTTTTAGAATAATTTCCACTTTCAATTCTTCTTCTATTTTGCTAAAGAAATTATTCATTAATAACATATAGTCTTTACTTAGCTGAAGATTTAGGCACTGCCATTGTTTAAGTAACTCGGGGTATGTATTGCCATATGACGGCATCTTTAGAATTCTTAGGCCACGCGGAGCTATGCCTTGTTTTATGTAGGCATCAAAACTAAAGCGCTGCCATTGCAAGCGCTTAAAAGCTCCCACTTTTCTCTCCAAAACTTGTATCTGACGCTCAAAATCTACTGTATCCATAGTTGGAGCAGATTCCATATCTGTAGTTGCCACATTATTCGATGTTATCTGTAGAAGAGGATTGGTTTCTTTATCAAAAAGAAACTTTAGCCAATTCTGAGAGTCCATAATTCACTATAGTAGGCTGTAGTAGGCTGCAATAAATGGCAATAGGCTGAGACAGAACTCAACTTAATAAAAAGTTCATACACAAGTCAAAACACTGAAATGAATCCAAATTCAAATCCAAAACCACGACTGTTGAGTAAAAAACCTTTATGTAAACACCACAAAGCTTTCAGGTTAAACAACCCTTTCTCAATGCATAACATAAGGTATAATAAACACGCCTATTTATATACATAATAACTATCATGTGACTTGCAGTCACAATCACATGATGAGTAAAATACAATGAATACATGCAAAGTATTTAATAACATATAAAACATGAAATATAAACTTTAAAATATACACTTTAAAATATACTTTAAGATATATAAAAAATATACCTTAGGATATATAAAAAATTTACTTTAATCTAGTGTGTTGTATCTTTTTCAGAATAGGTTTTAATGATACACTAGCATTTAAACCTGGATCTATGTCGGCCGAAAGTCTCACTATCCATTCATATTCCTTGAGGTCTAGGAGTTTAGAAACAAACAAACAAACATACCACACATTTTAACAATTACTTGTCATATCAAAGTACTCTTGCAATAATAGAAATGCATAACTAAAGCTAGTTTGTAAAGCCATTTGTTTTAACATTCCATAATTATAGATTATAATAGCATTTCTTCAAAAACAAATAATACTAACAATGTATTTCACCCTCTACACAGTTTGTTACCACTACTATTAAACATAGGAAACATACAACAAAAATTCAGTGCCTCTTCCATAGTCAGGAAATGCATATTTTTCTCTATCAACAAATCAATCCAGCAACCTGAAAATAAGGGGTAATTCATTTTCACATCATAAATGATAAGCAAACTACTTTTGCGTAAAAATAAAACAAGAACAGAACCATTAGAATACCATGTGGATATCAAGAGAACATGGTGTGTGATTTCAAATGCTCTTGTGAGGTCTATGTACCTCATCAGTGTGAGCTACCCCTTTTACAAAATGGAGTACATAACAGAGTAAATTGTTCTGGTAGTACCATAACTTGCCCCTGAAGCCATTGTCGGTTACTGGCGAATATGCTGTACTTAGAGATTAACTTATATTGTTGAATGTGTATCAATTTAGCCAATATTTTTTGCTAGTTGACAAGTACTTGCTATAGGTCTGTAGTCTGAGTGTGCAGTGTTTGCATGTATTTGGATTCATCTTGATAAATTGAAATAACTTTCAATAATCCAATATGTTCTAAGTGTTTTATTTTTCTTTTATGCTTTAATATCACCCTTGATTCTTTGTTTTTGTTCTTAATAAGGTTGCCTATACTGGTGGGGATTCATAAAGATTATGTGTACACCTCAAGCAATCTTTCTGAATGAATAGACAGCAAAAGTTTCAGTCTTCAGTAGATTGCTGACGGGTGATCTCTGCCTGGCTTACAAGGTATCCACAAATCCCACACTTATGAATCTCCTATTTGTAAGTCAAACAGTACCAGAAATGCAAGTTCTAGACAGCTTAATTTTGTCTATCACTTAAACGGAATATGCTGTAGATAAAGATATGTGTCCCAGAGACTGCTCCTCCTATGGAACAGGCGTATCCCATCCATGTGAAGATGAGTTCATCTATTACCCAGTTTAAGTGCAAACTAGGCCAGTGGATGAGGAATAGGAAATTTACACTGGGCCTAGCACCCATGTCTCATACGAACAGAGGTAGCTTATAAATGCCTGGCACTCAATGTCCTGTTTGGATACTGGACATCATTATTCTTTCAGGAAAACTTGCCTAGGCGTAGAAAGGCCCTGGTTAGTTAGCCTAGTAACAATATATGAGTCTAGGTATCTAAGAAACGCACTGCTGTAGGGATGTGAAAAAAATTCACAAAGGTTGTGGTAACCTTGATGAACCCCACACTTTCTATCATTAATCTTTCTGTTACTTTGCAATTAATGTAATTTTCTGCATTAGATTTAATTGGAGCTATTAATTCATTGGTATTAATGCCATCAAAATGATTTATATATAGCTGTATGATTCCTGTTATTAAATTATTATTATTGTTATTATATGGATTACAAATGTTATGCGCTAATTTAATTTTTTACTATTACTTTAGTTCTTGAATTCAGAAAAGCCTACCAGCAGCAGTACATCCTATTACAACCATTTTTCTGCATGTGGTAACCCTTTCATATTTTTAAACAGCCCCACTACAGTGATTCTGTGTGAGCAATAGAATTACCATAGTGGATTGTTTATGTAGACTACCACAATGCTAAAGAGGCATTCCTGTGTAGCGCCATATAATAATTAACCATGTGCTGTTCCCTGGAAATGACTGGATAAATAAACATGGCCAGATGCACTAATTAACATGGCCAAAACACTGTGTTCACACATTATGTTCAATGGGAGAGGCCACAAAGCAGGTTAGTATAAGGGATTTTAGTATAGAGGTAATGGTAGGAGCTGTGAGTATATGTATCTGTATAGAGGCATGTTTGCATGTCTTTAGAGGTATGAGTGGTCCCTGGTGAGAATATGTGTATGTGTGTGTGTGTGTGTGTGTGTGTGTGTGTGTGTGTGTGTGTGTGTGTGTGTGTGTGTGGGTAGACTGTGTGTGTGTGTGTGTGGGTAGACTGTGTGTGTGTGTGTGTGTGTGTGTGTGTGTGTGTGTGTGTGTGTGTGTGTGTGTGTATGTGTGTGTGTTGAGAAGGCAGCTATCACACCTCTAATCTCCTCTAGACTAATGATCAAAGCCTGTAATACTGATTTAATTTTTTTTTTATCTGACTTGTGTGTATATTTGGTTTTACTTGTACTTTCTGTTGAACAACTGGTTTTGCTGCAAAGAAACTGTTTCCAGACAATAAGAAGTATGGGACAGCACTAAGTACCAGGAACATTCCTTAAATATTACCTTAGGTCTCTTACAACACAACGATAAGTTTTGCATCATGAAGCATATTCTGAACATTAAGAAGTATGCAACTCTAGTGTCTGACATTCCTGACTGACTGCAATGGCCTAAGAGTTACAAGGGACATGACAGGTATAAGAAGCAAATTCATGGATGTTAAGAGTGTATTTGTGCCTGTATGTCTGTGGATGCTAGACTGCATGCATATGTGTGGAAAAGTGAATGACTTACAGAAACAGATGCTTGGTGCCAGAGCCATGGGCTCAAGCTCAATGCCAAGAAATGTATTGTTATTCCCTTTGGGAAAAAACATGTATCCATGAATTACCATATAGGTGGCAGTACACTAAACACAGAAAGTGTGATAAGAGACTTAGGGACACAGGTGGACAGTGGCCTCACCTTTGATAACCACATCGCCACAACAGTCAGGAAATCCTTCTATATGGCACACCTCATCACAAAGGGCTTTTCATCCAGAAAAAAGGAGGTCATTGTCCCACTGTACTCATCCCTCATTAGACCCATTATAGAATACAACGCCCCATTTGGTATGTACCTCTCAAGACATCTGCAACAACTGGAAAGGCCTCAGAAATACCTCACTAAAAGAATCACAGGCCTAAAGCAGATGCCCTACGCTGACCGCCTTAAAAACTCCAGCTATACTCTGTTGCATATCGTCTACTCAGAGGCAATCTCTGCTTAACATACAAGGCCATGTCAAACCCAGAGCTGTTGGACATGCTACACTTAAAGAAATCTCAATCCCTCAGAGCTACACGCTCCAGGGATCTAAACCTTGTCATCACAATAAACAAAACATGCTGGAGGGATAGGTTCCTGACCCAGAGACTCCCCAGACTCTGGAATAGATTGCCCATACATGTCAAGCAGAGTGCCTCTTTGGACCTCTTCAAGATGAACCTTGACGATTGGATGGGAGAAAGGAAATTCACCCCAGGGATCACGTCAGTCGCCCTGCTAGACAGGGGTCCAGGAAAGTAAATAATGTGGGAAGAAATAGCCAGGGAATTGTTATGGCTAGGCTTGTATAGGCCCTAGGGCTTATAGCCTAGTACCAACCTATGAACCTATGAGATGGGTTCCTGCGCCAATGCAATGCAGCGGCTGCCAGCAATGATTATCATAACTAAGTGCTGAGCAGCACAAACACTAATACCATGTAATTCAGAGACATGAAAATTATCACATAATGAGGTCTTTCTTCATTGTGACTAATTTATCTCTCAATCATAGTTTTTAGTGATTGTAAAAAACTGTCCCTTTTACCTGTAGTAGTTAAAGCTTATGGTGAGATTCTTTTTGAATTCCAGGCTAGATCTTCTTCCTAAATTATGCAAACCTTGGAATTATACTGAATAAGACAGCTATTTAAACAGTTTAGAGATAATACTGTTTTGTGGTGATATTTTTTATTTAAATATTTAATCCCAACTAAATAGATGGTTTCTCTTTTTTGTATCTTAGCTTTAGTAAGATTATGATTTTCTTCCATTTCAGGTCCTTTAGGTGTGATTTAGGTTATTCCCTCGTTGTGCTATATTTGATTTCACTTATAATTTAATTTGGTAGAGAATTCAAGGCTGTAAGGAAATTTCAGAAACAACAGTTTCTTCAGTTGTTAGATTAAATATAGGTCTGTTTAATGACATAGACCCTTGTTATAGCTTGGTTATAAGAGGTGGGTGGCAGATTAGTTAAATAAATTAAATGTAATGCAATTTGGCAATAGGGAGGTCCTAGTTATTATGTGGATATGCTTTGACATACAATATAAAGCAGTGGTCTACTGCCATCAGATAAAAGTATTCTTAATGAATTTTCACCTGCTGTCTGGTATACCCTCAGAACTAATTTATTTATTTTTATTTAACGTTTGTTAAATGGGTAGGTGAACTTTTCCAAGAATCCTTTTCAGTCACAACCTGGGCCAGAGAGGTCATACAACACAGCTAAACATACAACAGAATGTAGAATTATTTATATAGAAATTTTACATAGACATTGATAGTAACATAGTGGTAGATATAGCACAGTATTGAATTTTCATTTAGGAACAGATCATTTTGAACTTTATTGCTGGTGCAGTTCATTCCTGATAGAACCAGTTGATTTCCAATTTAATTCCAGAGAATAATTTCAATGAATATGGTAAACGTTTAATTTGTATTAAGTCAGTAGATGGAATACATTATTGTTCCTTTCTTTATAGGTGCTTTCTAACTCACATCTCTGAAGCACTTGCAGGCATCGTGTTTAATCAGATAGATTTTAATCGAAGTTTGAAGCTATAAGATTGTTGACTTGTGTTATGTCTTCTCAGTGCTTGAGCCACCTGGAAGGTATATTTTCAGAGCAAGCTTTTTTAAATTAAGGCCAAATGATAAGAGATTCTATCTAAGCAAGTGCCATTGGTATTTCTTAGAGTATAATTATAATCCCTATTAAAGAGTCTGGACTTTAATGGTGGAGAGTATCCAGTATTAAGGAACTTATAAATAAGGATATTAAGTGGGAATATTATACCCACTTAAGCATCAGCTGCTCAGTTCCAGTAAGTCACAGCAGAGTACTTGAACAGCTCTACCCCCAGTTGTTCAAACAGGTGCAAGCAGGGAAGGAAAATGGGGAGGGGGCTTTAGATTTAGGGATAGGAGGGAGATTTTAGGTTAATGGATGGGATCAGAAGGTTAGGGAATGATGGAGGGATTTTAGGTTTAGGGAGTGATTGAGATATTACAGTTAACGAGGGGTGGGGAATTGCATTTTAGGTTTAAGGAGTGATCAAAGGTAGTAGAAGGTCAGTGTTAGGGAGGAGGGGGGGTTAGGAATAGGGAGTGATCATGAGTTAGCAGAAAGTTAAGATTAGAGAGGGGAGGGATAGTTTAGGTTTAGGGAGTAAGGGAGTGGGTCATGGCTAAGAGGCAGAGCATTTTAGCTTTATGGACTGAGCGGGGGGTTAGGTTTAGGGACTAGGTGAGAGATTTAGTGTTAACGTCAGGGTTATGGTAGTGATATTTAGCCTTTAATATGGGTATGGGACTCAAGTCAATGGGAGTCAGGGCACTTGTCAACATGAGCAAGTGGCAGCAGGAATGTATGTCTAGAGCTAATAGTATGTAGGCACTTGTAGTAGACCCTGTTCAAGCAGTAACTCATTTCTTGATGAACCTTTAAGCCATCTCCCATTCTTTCTTGTAGTGCAGTGGTATTCTCTGTTATTAGCTAGGCTGATGAAAGAATAATGTGACATTACCAACTGAGTTTGCAACCATAAGGAGCAGTCTGTCTTCAATCCTAGGAATAAGTACATTGATGGCTGTGGAGTATCTTTAGAAGTGAGGAGATTGAATATTGAATAGACTGTTTTAAGCTGTTCTTATACTTTCTTTGCTTGGGTCTCTACATGAAGAGTGAAAGGGAGAGAGAATTATCTAACAGAATTCCTAAGTATCATTGCAAGATGGCTGTAGGCAAAATGTTAAAAAAAGAATCAGTAAGAACAGGTTTTGGGGGTGTTTTATCTTTTGAACTGTGCCAAACAGCATGACACAGTAGCCTTGCTGGTATTTACAACACATTGCTGTTAGCTAGCCAATTCCAAAGTACTTCACAACCAACAACAGCTTTGTAAAGATATCATGAGTCAACATACCTAGATAATACTTTATCATCAGCATACATTATAAAGTCAAGTGCTAGTGGGTCTCAAGGGAGATCATTAATAAATAATGATCAGAAAACATCAGAAATAACATTGTTTCTTTGCCTTTGAAAGTAGCTTTCTGCCATATCATTTCACAATATTGACGATGAGACTGATGTTAGTGAATAAACAGGAACCGCTTATGTATACCGATTCTAAGATCAGTACATATGAAGAGATGGAAAAAATCTATGGGATATAGTAGTCTTGTTCTTTAGAAATAAATCTTGGTGTTCCACATATTAGTTGATGGACATATACGTAATGATTACTAGTATGTCACAAAGCAGTCTAACATCCAAGATAAAGTTATCAATAATCATATTTTATTTGAACCTGTCTGTAAATATTGTCCCCGGGATTCAGGAAAGCTAAAACTCCATGCAGGAACAGTGCAGCAGCTCCTGCACGAAGCTCAGCCGCCGAACAATTCAGCAAACAGCTGCTCTGATGTGCATGAGCCTGTCTACATTGCTTCTTCACAGAAGACCATGCAGCATGCTAATCATCGCATTTGCTGGTGAAAACCATGCAAATGAGGTGAATTAGTGAATCAGGAAACTGCTAGGTCTCAGTGCAGGAACTGTGTAAGTTCTAGTTACTAAATGAACACATTTCTGCAAAAAAGAAAACGGAGGCACGACAGCACAAATAAAAGGATGTATTCACATCTGTAGGCAGCAAATGGCCAAATATATGGCCATTGGCATGAATAAATGTTTAATTTTAATAACAAATAATATGTATTTTTTTTGTGGCTAATCTCGGCCATTGAAACAGAGCACAGTGGCGCGCAAACATGATTGTGCTGAAAATAAAAAAAATGTGAAAACTCAAGATTAAAGAAAATCTGCATTTTGCCATTATAGACTATGGCATACATAATCAAAACAATATTAGGGGACAGTGGCTGTCAAAGGGAAAGGCTCCGTGTCAGTATCTATGGGCTAAGGCAGTGGGGTATGCAAATGAGGGGAAGTTTACTGAATCACAAAATATTCTAAGCCCAAAACCTGCACCTAACCATGTAGGTGCTAGAAGAGGAGCGTGTAGGCAGGAGGAGCAACTAATATGAAAAGGGGGTGTGTCATGCTTGCTGTAAGCACATTGGAGCACTGTTGCCTGGGTTTGCACTTAGCTAAGCCCAGCTAAGCAAGGGTGTGTGTCTGAAGCTGTATAATTTTGTTTACTCCAGCTGAACATGTGTGTGCGTCGTGCACCAGGTCTTAAAAAAAAAAACACAGGAAACGGCAGCACTGTGTATATGTAAGCAAGGGAGTGTGTTCAAGGCTGTATAGCCTTGTTTACCTTGCCTAAACATGTGTGTATGGTATGCACTGGGTTTTAAACCACAACAATAAAAAGAATACAGGAAATGACAAGTGGAACAAGAAAAAAAGGGAAATAGCAAAATAGAGGCATTCAAATACAAGTAATTAAGCTGGTATGTGGAATGTATCATACTCAGCCAATCACACAGGCAGCATCTGCTGCACAACACTATAAACTATGCAAACACCTTTCAGTCTGTTTTTTCCCACAAACTCTACACCACTGGTGTACACAGATGGGGAAATTTTACCTGACAAAACTAATAAAATGTTAGGGGCTGCTGTCTCCCTCATACATCAGTATGTGCAAGAGGCTGAGGGTGGTAAAGAGGACAATGCTGACAACTGCCCCAGACTTATGAGGAGGAGGAGAAGAGTGTTCAGGCCCAGGGTAACCTACTAGGGGCTACATGATCTGGAGATAGTAGAGTGCTACAGGGTGGACAGGGACATACCACAGCAAATTGTGGAACTGTGCCGGCCTCGCCTCACATCCAGAACAAACAGAGGGGAACCAATCCCAGTGGATACTAAGGTATGTGTAGCTTTAAGAATACTAGCTACAGGTACTTTCCAAAGACCAACTGGGGATATCATGGGGGTCTCACATGCATCTGTGTCCAGAATACTCCACCAGTTCCTGGATGCCATGTGACCACATGTCGAGGAGCACATTAAATTCCCCACCACCTATGAGTAGAGAACCCGCAATATGCATCTCTTCCACCATGTAGCAGACTACCCAGAGGTACTGGGTGCCATAAACTGCACACACATCCACATCAGAGCATCACCTGGTGACTGGGGTAGGGTCTACATAAACTGCAAGGGATTCCACTCCATCAACTGCCAGGTCATGTGCAATGCCCAGGGCATTATCATGAATGTGTGTGCTGGCTGTCCTGGAAGCTATCATGACTCCCACATCTGGCATTCCTCACAGCTTTATCAGTGGTTTGCCAGTGGGGACATCCCGTATGGCCATTTAATGGGGGATGCTTGTTACACATTGGGGCTGATAGCCTAAGGCCGATAGTCTAGTACCAATTGCCTAGTAAAAACCTATGTACCTATGATGACACCCATCAGAAATGCACACACACACCCAAACAAGAATGCCATAATGAAGCACACACACAAACCAGGATCATTATAGAGCATGTGTTTGGGATGCTTAAGTCATGATTCTGCTGCCTTGACATATCCAGTGGAGGCTTGCAGTACTCTCCAGCCATATGTGCACAGATGTTCATAGCATGTGCCATGCTACACAATATGATCCTGCAGAAATAGCTGCAGCAGGAACAAAAGGTGGAAGGGCCACACAGCCCCCCACCATTGCCAAGGTCTCCACAGACACATAGTGATTCGGAGGAGGAACATCCTGAGCCTGCCCCTGTAGGCAGATGGAGGCATGCCCAATATTCCCTGGCTTTGGCAAAGAGGCAGCGCATAGCACACACACTGACACTGTAGGGGCCCAGGGACCGATCTCTCTCTCTCTGTCTGACTCACACACACAGTAAAATGGATGCTAAACATCACACCACCTATACCTTACCATGTATAGGCAGTGTGCTGCATGCATCCAACATAGTCAGCCCTCAAGCACCACCCTCATAACAGCTGCAGGCACAAGGTAAGCCAGTCTCTGTAACAAAATAAACTAATGGAGTGAAATTTTCAGATAGCATATCTGTGGTATTGATCAAGCATGTAAGGGGAATGGGATGGCTAACTAAGGTAGCAGCAGACAACTGACAGCTCTGTTGAACAGCAGGATGTGTATCCCCAGTACTGTCCTACCCACATCATGCAGCACTACCCTAGTCGACAAATACCACTGCATTATTTGTGGTGAGCCAAATAACTTGGGGGGTCATAGGTCACATGCATGGATGTCAAAGTGGGGGTCCCATACCCACCACCAACCCCACACAGCAGATCAGTTATAGACAACCATACAGAAATGCCTGGCAAAGGCCCACACATGGTGACATCCATTAAATCCCAACCCACAGACTTTTACACAGTGATATCACAGCAGGTCTGGCAGTGGCAGTATGGCTTTGAAAGGTAAGAAGTCTGAAACTACAAATGTCTATGCCAGAACAATCTGACCTGTGGTTGATATTGTTATGCCTGTAGTCTGAAAGATAGGGCACACCACTATGCTACATGGGACCAAAATGTTAAGCAAATATCAACACACTCTGAGTGACTTGCAAAACACTTTTGCTGGAAAACCACACTTGTTTGGGTAACCAGCAAAATATATCAGTCATGGATATGGACATTCTGTGATACTCTGTACAGTCGACAGGCAAGGCTAGGAGTTTAAACATGGGAGTGCACTCACTGCAGGCAAGCCTAACCCTGGAAGATGATGACATGTCTGCACCCACAGAACCCTGGGCCACAGCCATGGGGAGTAACACACCCCTCCCTGATCACTCATCCTATGCAACATCCTGACCTCAACATGTGGCCATCCAAAAAAAATGAGGTGGGTCACACATATATGTGTGACAAACACACACCTCCAGGCTGATGAAACAGTCTGACACACACAAGACCCACCAAGTGCAGTCAACCATTGAGGAGAGCCCAATGCAAAGTACTGGTAGCTATAGGCAAACATATCTGCCCAGAACACCCCCCCCCACATATCTTATCCCCTACAAATCTATCTAGAGACTGTCTGTCACTCTGATCCTGTCTGACTTATATTGCCCAACTGTGGACTGGAAATCAGACCAGGCCAGAACATAAATGCACAGAGATTCCACAGTTGTAATATATCACCAAGGTGCTGGACCATTTCCACAGCACCAGCAGTCAATTGCTTGTAGGCACACCCCTCAACAGGCTGGATTGTGCAGGAATGTAGAGCATTTGGCCCATATCCCTTGTGTGCGCATCATCTATCCTGCATTCCTTTGGTAAATCATTTGATGATCTGAGGAGGTATGTCACCAGGTACTGAAACAATACATGACAGTGTCAAATGGCATATATGACATATGTCTGCTAAAACAAGCCCTGTAACCCTAGCAACCCATACATTACTGAGAGAAATTGTCACAATCATTGAATTGCCCATTGACCCCACATTTTGATAGGCTATCTCCATATATCCTGCACCAAAAGGCTGAGCGGTATGGCTGTAGCACAGAACAAACTGGACTGGAGTACACCAATCCCTGGAATGGAGACCCACATGTACTATAGAAGGTCACACTGGGCATGCTCATACACTTAGAGAAATGTTACTACGATCTAGGAATTAACAGTACTTCCCCACCCAGTGCACCTTTCATTGCCTCACCTTAGCAGTCCTGAAGATGTCTTTCACCATAGAATTCACTTTTGTTAGGCTCAGCCCCATAAGCTCTGTGGTGTGTGCAATAACTGCATAACACTATAGTGCAAATAACTAGTTAAGTAGGAGTTATAATCTCAGTCCTGGCAAATGTAAAAGTGTGTGTGTGTGTGTGTGTGTGTGTGTGTGTGTGTGTGTGTGTGTGTGTGTGTGTGTGTGTGTGTGTGTGTGAGAATCATGTACTGTGTGGGTTATGCAATTTTTGACTTGTGTACCACCCTTTACACTTCCCCTCACTCCAGTTTAATAGTCCTGTTGATGTCATTAACCATAGAAGTACCTTTGGACTAGGTGAAATTGTATAAGCTCTGAGGCACATCTGATAACTGCATAACACTATAGTAGAAATAACTATATAGGCAGGAGTTCTGATCCCAATACTGACAAGTGTGTGTGTGTGTGTGTGTGTGTGTGTGTGTGTGTGTGTGTGTGTGTGTGTGTGTGTGTGTGTGTGTGTGTGTGTGTGTGTGTGTGTGTGTGTGTTGTGTGTGTGTGTGTGTGTGTGTGTGTGTGTGTGTGTGTGTGTGTGTGTGTGTGTGTGTGTGTGTGTGTGAGAGAATAATGTACTGTGTGGGTTATGCAATTTTTGACTTGTGTACCACCCTTTACATTTCCCCTCACTCCAATTTAATAGTCCTGTTGATGTCATTAACCATAGAAGTACCTTTGGACTAGGTGAAATTGTATAAGCTCTGAGGCACATCTGATAACTGCATAACACTATAGTAGAAATAACTATATAGGCAGGAGTTCTGATCTCAATACTGACAAGTGTGTGTGTGTTTTGTGTGTGTGTGTGTGTGTGTGCGTGTGTGTGTGCGTGTGTGTGTGTGTGTGTGTGTGTGTGTGTGTGTGTGTGTGTGTGTGTGTGTGTGTGTGTGTGTGTGTGTGTGTGTGTGTGTGTGTGTGTGTGTGTGAATCAGATACTGTGTGACTTATACCATTTTGATTTGTATACCACTCATTACACTTCCCCTGCCCTACTTTACTATTGCTGTTGTTGTCATTCACCTTAAAAGTACCTTTGGACAAGGTGAAAATGTGTAAACTATGTAGTGCATCTGCTGTGTAATACCATAATACAAATAACTAGATTGGCAGGAGTTCTAAGCTCAATACTGTTTGTGTGTTTGCATGAGAGTCATGTACTGTGAAGGTTATACCAGTTTGAGTTGTGTACCAGCATACTCATCCTAATTTAGTAGTCCTGTTGATGTCATTCACCTTACAAGTACCTTTGGATGAGGTGAAATTGTGTAAGCTCCATGGCACGTCTGATAACTGAGTAACACTATTGTATACATAAATAGATAGGTAGGAGTTCTAATCTCAATACTGATGTGTGTGTGGATCATATCTTGTGTGGCTGATACCATTTTGATGTGTGTACCATACATGGCAGGTGGCCACCTCCTGATGCCATTACTTTATATAGTGTGGTAATGGCATCTGCCTCACATGCAGCATGTGAAACCATTGTACGGGCCATATCAGTCCTCTGTACAAATGTGTCTGGAACATCCAGAAGGCTCTGTCTGCCTTAACAATGCCCATGTATGTGATATAGTTGCCATACAGGCCATAGTGAGTGTACTGATACATGTGGCATCATCAGGTATCATACCTGGAGATTGGAGACTGTAAAGCGGTGACAGGGAAAAGTGTATTTAGGCAGCAGAGAATGTTGGTATGTGAGATGATGTTGGTGATCGGGATGAGGAGGAGTGCGGGGGCAGCACCAAGGATCAAATGGTGTGAAATGGAAAAGTGTGCTTGTGAGGTGGAGTTCAGGGAAGAGTTGAGACAGGCACTGGGTGGCAGTGACAATCTAACAAATATCTGGTTAAGTACAACAGAGCTGGTAAGGGAGATAGCTAGATGTGTGCTTGGGGTGATATGTGGATGGAGGAATCAGTACAAAGATACTTGTTGGTGGACTGAGGAAGTACTAGACAGTATACATAGACAGAGGTTGGGGAAGAAGGAGTGGTATTGTCAGAGATATGAGAAACGTAGGCAGGAGTATGAAGAGATGATGTGTATGGCAAAAGAGAGAGATGGCAAAGTCTGATGATAGACATATGAAGAGTTCAATGCAGGTTGAACACTAAGGAGGGATGAACGAAATTGTACTGACTGGCTGGACAGATGCACTGAGCTGGGAAAGATTTGCAGCAGATAAGGGTGATAAAGGATGATGATGTGTATGTACTCACAAGTGAGAAGAGTGTGTTGAGCAGATGGACAGTGCACTTTGGGAGGCTGATGAATGAAGAGAATGAGACAGAGAAGGTTGGATTATGTGGGTATGGTGAATCAGGAAGTACAATGGTTTAACAAGGAGGATGTAAGGATAGCTATGAAGAGGATGAATACTGGCAAGCCTGTTGGTCAACATTACACACCTGTGGAAGCATGGGGTTGCTTAGGGGAAATGGCAATGGTGTTTAAGCCAGACTGTTTACTAATATCTTGGGAAGTTTGAGGTTGCATGAGGAGTGGAGAGAAAGTACTTGTGTATGGTGTTAAGAATGAGGTTGATGTGCAGAGTTGTGATACCTGCAGAGGGATAACATTGACCAGTCACAGCATAACTTTATGGGTAAGAGTAGTGGAAGCTAGATTACTCAGGGAGGTGAGGAGTACTGGCTAGCAGTATGGTGTCATGCGTGGAAAGTGCACTACCAATGTGATGTTTGCTCTGAGACTGTTGGTGGAATACAGAGAAGGCCAGGAGTTGCTCTGTGTCTCTCTGGACTTACAGAAAGCATATGACAGGGTGCCTAGACAGGAGATGTGGTATTGTATGATGAAGTCATAAGTGGAAGAGATATATGTAAGAGTGGTGCAGGATATGTACAAGGGTGGTGTGACAGTATTGAGGTCTGCATTGGGATTGTCAGATCTGTTTAAGGTGGAGGTGGGATGACATCAGGGATCAGCTGTGAGACCTTTCTGATTTGCAATGGTGATGGACAGATTATCAGACAAGATCATACGAGAGTCCCTGTTGACTATGTTGATTGCAGGTGACATTGTGATCTATATTGAGAGTAGGGAACAGCTATTGGAGACTGTGTAGAGGTGGACATATGCTCTAGAGAGGAGAGGAATGAAGGTTGGCAGCACTAGGATAGAATATCTTTGTGTGAATGAGAGGGAGGATATCAGAATGTTGAGAATGCATGGAGTACAGTTAGCAAAGGTGGATATGTTGAAATAATTGGGGTCAATATTTCAGATTAATGAAGACTATGGAGGACAGGTGTAGAAGAGAGTAGGGGAAGGCTGTAGAGGGTGTAAAAGTGTGTCAGGAGTAATATGTGACAGACGAGTACCAGTAAACGTGATATGTAAGGTCTACAAGAGGGTAGTGAGACCACCTATGTTATATGGGTTGGAGACAGTGGCATTGACAAAAAGGCAGGGGTCAGAGCTGCACATGGCAGAGTTACAGATGCTATGATTTGCACTGTGTGTGACACAGTTGCACAGGTTTAACAATGTGTATATGAAAGGCTCAGGCCATGTTGGATGGATATGAGACAGCATTGTAGAGGCAGCATTACATCAATTTGGACATGTGCTGAGGAGGGGTGCTGAGTCTGTTGTGAAAAGGATGGTAAGGATGTAACTGCCTGGTAAGAGGAAGAGAGGACAGCCTCAGATAAGGTTTCTGGATGTGGTGAGAGAGGACATGCAGGTGGATGGTGTGAGAGACCAAGATTCAGAGGACAGACAGAAATTACAACAGATGTTCCACTGTGGCAATCCCAAATGGAAAAAGCCAGCAGACAATGAAGGGGGATGTTGTAATATCAGCTTTCATAGAATTGGCAAAGAATTGACTGAAGTAACATAATTCTATGGTAAATGACTACAAATATGAGTCACACATATGGTTAGTGTGCAAAACACTGGACAGTTAAATAGTAAGAGCTCAGTAAATAACATGCAGGTCAACACATACATCTGCAGCAGTACTTTACTCTGCACATGCTCTTTATAGTTGTCTTATATTTACAAGACAAAATGTGTAGCATAGTTATATGCACAGGTAACATATGGATATGTACAACATCCCTGTAGCTGGCCTAGTCACTACAGACAGAGCCACATGCTATGACCCTCAGTGCTGTTCAGCAGTATATCAGTACAGCAAGTCTTGTTGAGACATATGCTTTCATACCCCTATATTCCATTATTACAAACCACCTACTGCATTCAGTTACATGCTTACTTCTTTCACATACCTTTTTTTCTGGATATTTCACATATATATCCGTTCTTATTTTTTTTCTCAGACTACTTTATCTTTGCACTGATGGACTGTCTATGACAGTGGTGGTTTGAATAGATGGAAGATTGTCTTTTGTAGGTAATGCTCATGACCACGTGATGGCCTGAGCACCAATTGGTGTTCCCCAGTTGCCGACTGCATGCAGAACAGCTGTGTAGTTATTCCAATAGCCAATGTCATGGCAACACACTCCTCCAATTGTATAATCCAAGTGGGTGTTGGCCCTTTCCCGTACCTGCGAGGAAGAGATCCTGGAGGTGCGTGAGCTAATACATCTTAGAACAAGGCCTGTGAAGACAAGCCAACTTAATGGTGGAGAAGATTCATGACTTAGGGGCAGAATGTGAGCATTGCTGTTATATGTTTTGAATACTGCTTGTTTAACAGGGTTTGTCTGAAAATGCTACTTCTGCATGGGTTTCAGTCTGACAAAGGTCTGTGTCTGCATAGCTCTCAACTGTAGGGGTATCCACATAATGACCAGAGGTTTGCCCATTATGTTTGTTCTATTCCCCAGACAGGTGTTGTCCATAGCAAATCAGTAGCATACTCTGGTGATTGCAATCAGTACATGCCAACATCCATTTGTGTTTCAGACTTTATATCCCTCAGAAAAGATATGTTACAACAAACCCTGTAACACCAGTAATTTTCTCAGTGTATAACAGCAATATTTCAAGTATGGCCATGTTTTTGGGCCTCAGTCCCAAATTATTTCAGGCTTGGTAGAGATGCCATGCAGTAGGAAGTTGATAGGCAGAGTCTACCATTATTCTGTTCTGTCATTCCTGCTGAGGGGAAAGGGTGGGCAACATGTGGGACTGTACATTCAAGAGGTTGGTGTATGGATAATGTTCCTAGATGCCCTTGTAACATATTTATATGGGGGAGAGTCACAAGTGTTTTAAAACTAGGCTGTTAGAACATGTGAGACATATTACTGATGAGAAAGAAGACAGTTCTATAGCTGTACATTTCAATAACTGTCACCAGGTGGGTGGTAGTCGTGAAAGAAGATTTGTTATGTAAGAATCTGTTTAAATTCTTAAATGTGATGCTTTATCCCCTAGGCAGTTGAATGTGTAGTGTAACTGGAGGCTGTGTATATGCATGTAATTGAGTGTAGTGGGTTACAAGGTACTGCTTTTGAAAAAGTCTGTTTCTCAGTTTGGTCAAACAGTCATAAAAGAACAATTGCTATGTACAGAATCAATGTATGGTTTTAAATCTGATACTTTATACCCTAGGGATTGACTGAGGAGTATAATTGGAGGCTGTTTATTTAAATGTACTTAAGTGTTCATTGCTTCTTCTAATTAAGGCACGTATTACTTGTAATGTGTTACTCCTTGAAGGCTTTGGCAAAGACATCAGAGTAAAACGAACCTGTGTGAAATACTGGCTGTTTGTATTTTTGTTTACTATCTTCACTCATTGCAGTTTTGTTGCTAAGAGTTCACTGTATATGTCTGGCCATTGTGTATGGCCTTTCATGGTTTTATAGCAGCATACTGTTCACTTATTATTTGGACTGGGGGGGGGGCAGATGTGAGTGTCATGGGTCCTTTCATATTCAACTGTGCATGCTGCCCCAGTTTTGAGTTATGGATGGTCTATCAGCAACATATGTTGTATGGGCATTTAGAGACATTTATATATATATATATATATATATATATATATATATATAGATATATATATATATATATATATATATATATACATCAGCATTTCTTGGTAATATACCTGTATATTGTTATACATATATATATATATGTATCTCCACACATCTCTCTCTCTCTAAATATATATATATATATATATATATATATATATATATATATATATATATTTTTTTTATGTATATATTTGTAGATAATCATTCCTGATTGCACAATGTGTCTTTCCTATTGTAAAGTGACTGTACTGCATGATATATTGTAAAAAACATTCTGATATCTCACAGCGAAGATGGCCTAGTGGTGAGTTGCTGTGACTGTGGTGTATAGCACAGCTGATTATTTTGTTGTGGCCAAAAGAAGGGCTGCTGGATACAGCATGATTGAGGCACTTTTAGGCAGTTCTAAGTGGGTTTGTGCAGTGCTAAGCAGCGCTAAAACACAATTAAACCAATAGGTGCTTAAACTGTGTAGGCTCCACTTGCCAATGCTTACCAGTGTGCAAATATGCTTAGTAGAGCTAACTACTGGTTATCATTCACATTTAAGCAATGTTTTAACCTGCTAAGCATAGTTCATCCCTGGCAACCATTGCTCACATTCCAGTCTCATAAAATAGCAGAGTAATTACATCATGTAATAAGTTTATTTAATTTCCTCTACATAGCATGCTTTTATATGGTCTCATTACAGTAGCAAGGGGTGTGACTATACTGTACAGGACACTTGGGTATACATGGGCAGTATCACATGTTTTTTATTTATTATTTTTTATACATGGTTAGTATCACATGTTATATGCACTCACACTTGCATGTTACACCAGCTACAGCACACTGGTTGAAGAATATAATTCCACACATATTGTATTATGAAATTATTACTGTTGATACTGTTTTTCCATGTAAAATTAGATTGCATATTGTAGTTCTCCAACCATGCACCTCTGCATGCAGAGCTGGGACTCTGAATACTGCACTATCTTGTTCTTGGTGTTTTAACCACATGTTTTTAAGTATCTCCTATTTGATATTAATATGATATTATTATATTAACTGTAGAGTACTATGTGTTTACCCATCTCATTGAAGACTGCTGTCATGTAGTAATGGCATACATTTCAGTTTCAAACTTCTATTCTTCAGGACATTCATTCCAATGCATAACATGTTTGCTGTCCACTTCCTGTCTGTCCTCTGTGCATATGTGCCAATGTCAAGTATTGCTAAGGTCATACAACTATGTAGGTGCCCACATAGTTTTGTGCTGTGGGCCTGGACACTGCTGCTAGCTGCAACAAATGGGACATCCTTCATGTGGGCCTTGGCTCTATTACTTGCCTGTGTGAGGACCATTACAGAGGTGGTGGGCTACATATTCACAGACAGTAGGTGGGAATACTTCACAGGACAGGACATCTGGAGACAGCACAACAACATGGAGGGCATATCTCCAGAATTGTGAACAGATTCTATGTCATCATCAGTGCTGTTATACACGTGGTGGATTGATAGGTTGACAGGGTTTGTGTGGGCATGCATTTAGTGAGTAACTTCACATCTGACTGTGATATGTCTCTGACATACCTCTCCACAGGCATGCTGCCATAGACTGGCCACATGTTTGCCTGTTATGTTTTGTCTGTTCCCCAGACAGTTGTTGTCCTTGGAAAATCAGTCAGGGACTCTGGGGAATGCAGTCAATAAATACTAAACTCCATTGGCATTACTGCCTTCATATTCCTCATAAAGGATATGTTAAAACAAACCCAGTAACATCAGCAACTGTCTAAATTTCTGACAGCAATATGTCCAATCTATGCCTGTGTTTGTGCCTCTGTCCCAAAATGATGTCAGGCTTTGTCCAGATGTCATGCACTATGAGGCTCAGATGTATTTAGTAGCATTATTTTTTGCCTTCATTCCTCCTACCATCCCAGTGATGTAGTAGACCCACAGACATGTTACAGGGAAGAAGCCATAGATATCAGTCCTGAGCCCATAAATTCTGAGGTGAACTGTACATTTCAGAAGTCTATGCATGTCTGGCCATTGTTGACAGACAGTCAGGATTGTGTATGCATGTCATGTGTACATGTTATTTGGGCTGTGTATGTAGGGGGGTAGATGTAAGTGCTATGGCTCTTTTTTGATCTGACAGTGCATGCTGTTCCAGTGTCTGCTGGTCTATTGGCTGTATGGCTTTGCAGCTGCAGACTGAGAAGTCTCTCGTACCATGGTCAGGATTCAGACTACACTGAGAATTGGACCACTACATGTAGAGGTAGTGTGCGACTGGAAAACTATTATGTATTTCATCACACAGTCCATATACTCTACTGTTCACCTGACCTACTGGTATGTGACTGTCACTGCAGTGGAATTGGTTGTGGGTATGCACCTTCACACTGGTGTCTGATTTTTGGTGCTGTAACATCCCTGTAGTGCCTGACATCCCAGAGGGGGATGACAACACAATCAGTGACATTGAGCTTAAGGCCATGGCTCTGACACCAGTCATTGGTCTTGGTGAGGTATTTCTGTAGGATGCCAACATCACTTGGGTAGTTATTAGCTCCCAACTTGTAATTGTCTGCAAACATTGTCAGCCAGAGTCCCTTCATGTTGGCATGGACTTCAGATAAGTTGATACCAAACAGGAAAGAACTCAGGACTGAACCCTGTGGAACTCCACATCTGACTGGTCGGCAGTCTGACTTGGGCTCAGCTACTTTCACACTGTGGATTCTATCTGTGAGACAGTTTGCAACCCACCTACTGTTATAGGGGTCGATGCGTATCTTAATGAGTTTGTCCATGAACTCTGAGTGGGGAATGTTATCAAAGGGCTATGCCAGATTGAGGTTGGCTGTATAAACCACCTTGCCTTTGTTCACAGCTCTGATGATTTACTCAAAAAAGTTGAACAGGTTGATTGAACAGGTATGATCTACCCTTCAGAAAAACAAACTGTGTGGGATCCTGAGTCTGGAGATTCCCATATCCCTGTTTCTTAGGTCCATGATGATGCATTCCATAGCATTGCATGACAGCCTTGTCATGCTAATGGGGTGATAATTCCCAGGGTCTGCATCCACTCCTCCTGCGTGGAGAGTGCTGACTGCAGCAGTGCACTAGTCAGTAGGAACAAAGCCTAAGGTGAGGCTGTGAGTGAACAGGGCACACAGGTGAGGTGCCAGTTCACTCTGTAGTTCATGCAGAAGACAGTCAGGGATTTTGCCAGGTCCAATAGAAGCTATAGTCATGGCCTTGCACAGTGGTGTGTTAACCAAAGCAGCAGCTCTACTGGGTGTCTGGCAGTGTACTGTTATTGTAACTGGTCCTTTGGCAGTGGGGAGAGGGGTGACGTTTCCAGTGAATCTGTGTTCCAGTATATTGGCAATATCTGTTGCCTCAGTACAGGAGTTAACATTGTGCAGTAGCTCAGAACACATGTTGGTATTG